>NW_017537050.1:185503-207927 GCF_001853355.1 Bactrocera latifrons
TCTAAGCAGTTTTCGTATTTGGAGCGAGCCGAGGATTTAAAATTTTCCGGAAGATCTGATTCGCCAGATTCTAGAATTGCGTCATACGCAACTTGGAGACGTGTCTAGATTTTCTTTTTTGATTTCTAATACCGATTCATAATTGTCTTGAATCGCAATAAACTTAGTATATGCAATATCTTTAATAATTTTTTTTTGTTTGCTTTGTAGAACCTTGCAGGTGTACATGGGCTCTTTTCTTCAGAAATCATTTTTTTGTACTTTCAGATATTGCATCGATTCAGATTCTTCAGAATCTCCGTTCATTTAGATAATAGGTAAAAATTGAAAATATGAGAAAGGAAAAAAATTCTCTCAGTGTATTTCTGGTAACAATAAATAAGTTTGAATCTTTAAAATAAGCGGTTTGTATGTTTGTTGTATACACAACGTATCGAATAACGAACGCGTATTTCGCGTTTTCCTTATTACAATCTTGAATTTTTGTTGTATATGCAATTTACGAAACAACGAACGAGTGTTTCGTTTTCCTTATTCCTAATATTTGTGCTTTTAGTTTGTTCTTGTTTTTGTTTTTTCCTATWTTATTTATTGCTATGCACTCGTTAATTTATACTTGCGTATACGGGCGATAATAAGAAAAGAGAAAAGGGTTATTGACATTTGTATATGAAAAATATATATATATATTTTTTTTCCGTTTGCAATCCTGCTTGCTTGTACAGGGTGGCTGATGAAAGCCGCTACCAAAAAAAAATTAAATAACTTTTTTTCTATTTAGTGAATCTAGTTAATTTTTTTTTTATTTTGCAGATTGGCATTTAACAAAAATGGATAACTGAGACACTGAAACAAGAATTTGGATTKTCCCCCGCTATCACACACTGGATTCCGTAGTTTCGCTTCAAAGAGAGTTTGGCGGCAATCCTCCGAGCAGATGGACCGTAATGAGACTTGTAAACGATTTTGCCGAGCATGGCACAAACAACAGAAGACATTACCATCGAAACCCTTCAGTTCGAACGGAGGAAACAATCGCTGCTGTAGCTGATGCCATACAAAACAATCCACGTGTTTCAACAAGAAGCTTATCTGCTCAAATGGGTGTAAGACAGTCATTACAGTCAATTATGCACAAAGATTTGGACTTATTCCCATATAAAATTCAAATGGCSAACAAACTGAACGCTGCAGACTTGCCGATTCGCTTGGAATTCTACCAGAAGATGCTTCAAATGGTGGAAGAGGATGGAAACATGTTGACGAGGCCCANCAAACTGAACGCTGCAGACTTGCCGATTCGCTTGGAATTCTACCAGAAGATGCTTCAAATGGTGGAAGAGGATGGAAACATGTTGACGAGGCCCATTTCGATTTAAACGGCAACATAAACAAACAAAATTGTCGAATATGGAGTGCTTCCAACCCACTTCTTGTCACAGTGTGGTGTGCAGTTTCATCACGCTGCATTGTCGGGCCCTACTTCTYCGAAGAAAACGGTCACACCATTACGGTTACTGAAGACCGTTACTTGAGCATGTTGAGAGAGTTTTTCTATYCGGAATTACGCCGAATGAGAATTTCTTTCAACTCTGCAAGATGGTGCAGCTCCCCACATAGCCCAACTTGTTATGACAGAACAGCGACGAAATTTTCCAAATAAGCTGATATCCAGAAACTCCACATTCCGTTGGCCACCCAGGTCGCCTGACCTTACTTCACCTGACTTTTTCTTGTGGGGTTATTGCAAACAGGAAGTCTACAAAGCAAAACCAACAAATTTGAATGAACTAAGGCAATCCATTCGAGAAACAACTCTCCAAGCAGTAATGAACAACTTTTTGGTAAGATGCCGCACATGCATCAACGAGCAGTTGGGGCATTTAAATCCATTATTTTTAAAAYTAATTAAGCTATATTTACTAAAATTGAATGAGCTTTAACATGAATAAAAGAAAAATGAATTCCATACACTGAAAAAATTTTTTTTKGAGTTTCTTAATGTAGCAAAATTCATCAGCCACCCTGTATATTAACAAGGACAGGGAGTACTGCTGAAAAAGTGCCGATTTGGTATTTCAATACAGAATATATAATAAAATGCTAATATTGGCTTTGGCTACCAATTATTGATTTTTGATTGTTTTATTTGGTCCRTAGATATTTGTAACTAACTAAACGGTTGAATTTACCGCACCGATTTTTTTCCAAATTTTTTAAATTGTAATGTATGTATGTTATATGTATGTATGTATATACCGGCATAGGCAAATTGTATGCCGTGTGTATGCCGTGTGTATGCGTGTATATTAACATATTTTGCCGTACAAATAAGGCRGGAAGAGAAAATGGCAAAGTGCAGGTAAGTACTTTTAGTACAAATGCAAATTTGTGGAATTTAATGATATTTTAATTTGTTTATACATACATATGTGCGTATGCTAGTTTATTTGTTGTCAACTTCGGTAATATATGTAATATGTATATGCATAAATGTATGTAGGTTTGATATTGTTCCTTTTCTTTTAATTTTCGAAAATGCCTTAGCTTACTTAGCGCAATCCTGCTTATACTGTACTTTTGAGTATAAGGGGTATTGCCGGAAAATGTTGTCAAGTGAATACTTGAAAATTTTTTTTTTTTATAAACTTTGTGTGTTTGGGAATACAAGTGTAAGTATAACTCGGCCTTTAACAGATATGTATATGTTCATACATATATTTGGATGTACATATGTAATGTACCAAACTGTTTTCGGTTTNACAAGTGTAAGTATAACTCGGCCTTTAACAGATATGTATATGTTCATACATATATTTGGATGTACATATGTAATGTACCAAACTGTTTTCGGTTTCCCGCAAATCAACCGTATGTTCAAACAGTTTGTTAGCAACCGYTATATTAAAGTATACAGTCGATGCACTCACTTTATGACGCTTCAAGGGTATTTGAGGGCTATAGTATGCGGTTAATTGGAGGTGTTTTCTTTTGTCGCTTTGTCCCAGTTGTATTCTCTTGGTTTCCTGTTGCTGCTGATGTTGATGATATTAGGGTGGTCCACAGTATTCCTTTGGTTTCTGGTCTTCCTGGGGTTGTGTGGTTCGTACTTATGTACAGATGTCTTTAGTCGGCAATATTTTATTTCCGCAATTATCAATTTTTATTATTTATTTTATGAAAATTATTGCACTTTGGGTAGCGGGAAAGCGACAACGATGCAAAGGCGGTCGTATCGTAACTGGGCTGTGTATAGGCTGACCCCTTTTATGTGGAGTAATGTGGTGTGTGTTTGAGTGTGTGGATCCTGGGCTCACGCGTGTGGGTGGTGTTGATGTGGAGTGTGGTGATGTCGAGGTGAGTGTGCGTGTTAGTGATGGGTGTAGGTGTGGTGTGGGGCAAGCGACTAAGGCTCACTTAGCCACCTACTAATGTCTAATTCAAATTCAAAACTCATATCAATGTTGAGTATTGCAGTTTGGTGAAATCGAGAAAATACGTTTCAAAGTACGTCACCCAAGGAAGCAACATGGCGGTTATTGGTCTTAATGGATACGGTCGATAAGTGAACTGCAATAAAGCGCTTGAGAGGACAGTACAGCCAGTGGAAATAGCGGCAGCAACAAAATTTACATGGACGAGTTTTTTCTAAACTTTCGTCATGATCCGTTTGCGAGAACATTGCTCTATTCGGAACTTCCTTGATATTATACATGAAATGTACCGTGGAAATAATAGTTACGCAGAATTGACATCCAGGTGTGTTTTATTAATGCATTATGACGAATTTACGCAATCCATCCAAAAAAACACGGTAGTTTCTACCTTCGGTTGCTATTGATTAATGTACGYGGTTCAACTTCATTTGAGTCATTGAGTGCAAGTTTTGGAGAAGCCAGCAATTACAATTTCTGGAACATGATACTCACTGGAATCAAGCGATGTACGATGCGATAGCTACTTCCAATGAAAATGAAGGTAGCACACTTTTCAGGATGATCATTTCGACATATCAGCAATGACATTTCCGAAGAAATTTTACATTGTATTCCCTAAGCATTGGTAATGGGCAAATTTAGGTTGATACTTCCAGTGGTTTGATATTAATTTCACCTGCCTTTTGTCAATTCACTTTAATGAAAGATAAACTCATCATGAACATTTATCCGAACATTGTCCAAATCGTAACTAGGAGGGCATGCGTATTTTTAGCTGCTAAAAATACCGAAGTTAATGACTTAAGCTGGAAGATTAAAATACAAATTCCGGGAGGTTCGCGATCATACAAATCGATCGATCGTCTTGACAAGGAAGACCACGCCTCTTTGGAGAGGCTTGTTATGCCACCGCATCATTTGCGCCTCAAAGTTGGATCTGTCGTTATTCTGTTTCGCAATCATCATGCGCGGAAACTGTGTAATGGAAGACGACTGAATGTGATGCAGCTTTCGAATACAAGGGGGCAGAATGCTTGATTCTACGAATTCCTTTGAGTTCAAACGATTTAACATTTCAGTTCCAACGTATTCCGTTTCCAGTGAAAATTGCATTTGAGATTACAATCGACAGAACACAAGGATAGTCGCTTAGTGTGGGGCATAACTTTGGAAATGCTATGTTTTTCATACGGGCAGGTATATGTGTCGTGCGCACGAGTTGGATAACCATCTTTTGTGTACACCGGAACAGAAACGAAAAAATGTTATTTATAAAGCGGCGCTAAATTAATTTTATTTATTGAATCTGCTTTTCATAAACCTTAACAGTAAGTTATAAAATCTTAAATCTATTTAAAAACTAGACAGCATCAAGCAAGTGATGAAATCCGAATTGATGAATTGGTATTGTATTATTTTCGTGGAGGAAAGGAGATATCTTTGATAGTAATACTTTTTCAAATACTTTTGAAAGACAGGGTAGAAGACTGATTGGTCTTTATGAAGACGGCTGTATTAAGACTTTACCAGGTTTATCTATCAAGATAATCTGCAACTTTTTCCATAAAATTGGATAATATCCGAAACTAGAAATTGCATTGAAGAGCAAAGAGAGCACCTCTATAGCAATACTTGGTAACTCAAATAGCATTTTTGGGGAAATATTATCATGTCCCGGCGACTTTTTTGGATTAAGTTAAGTTGATGATACCAATAATTTCAGAAGGTGAAGTCATAACAGACTCGAATGATTTATCTGCAATTCACGTCTTGCACGCCTTTTTTTCATTTACAAGCATTTCTATTTCTCTATTAGAGATTTTTCTGAAACCAAGCGGAGTGTAGCTTTTATTTGGTGTTGTTAAGACAGTTTCGTTGATTATTATATCATTGACTTCTCTTATGCTTTCGTCAATATCCCTTCCTGTATTTATTTCGTACTCAGTATTAATGTGGCTTTTAAGAAGTTAGGCCCACTTTTGGATTAACGAATATCTTTTGGTCACATAACTTTATTATTACAGGAGAATGATCAGAAGATAGATCACAGTACATATATCAGCTGTTATGTGCGGTTTATCTATATTTTTGATTACAGCAAAATCAATTAAATCTGGTATTTTCTTATGATTATTAGGAAAACTTGGGGAGATATTATTTCAAGGTTATTGTGCCTTTTTATAACGATTTGATACAGCTGTCGTTCTTTCGGGTTATTAAGACGTTAGCCCAGTACGTGTGTTTTGCGTTGTAATTTCCTCTCGAAATCTTTGACTTAGTGTTCCAAAAAGGTCTTTAAACTCGATTTCGGTAATTTTAAAATGAGGTGGACAGTATATAGCCGTAAGGTTTAAGTTACAACCCCGATTTTTTAGTGATATTGTGGAGCTTGTAACTGCGGTGTAGCATTATACTCTAGAACATAGTGGTTTAAACAATTTCCAATCAACACTGCCGTGCCACCATGCGCTTTTCCATCGGGATGATTTGTAACATATAATCTAAATCCCGGTATATTGAAATTATTTTTATTTGTTAGACGACTTTCTGAAATTAGCATTCAGACAGAAATCTGATAATCCCTAATTTATGTTGGTTAACACCGTTAGCATTCCATATACAGATATATAGTAAGCTAATTCTTACTTAATAAATTTTGCAGCATTTGATTTTGTGATTTTATTAAATCTCATAAACTGTGTCATACACTGTGTAAGATTTATAATCATAGTTTCAATGCCTCCATTTGGAGGATTTTGCTGCACTTCATTCACACAGTGTTCACCACATTTGCATAGCTTCCTTGCAAATTATTATTGTTACAAGTAATAGGATTTTCTTTTTTCTGAGGTTGCCATAATTTCATTACGGGGTGTTTGTATCATTTGGTTATGACGTGCTTGAATGCCCCTGTGACAACTTCGATTTTAAATCTTTATATACAGTTCAAGATTTGTAGTTAGCAGTGTGATTTCCTCTGAAATCGATGCATTTTTTATTTAGTTCTTCTTTCTTAAAGGTGCATTTAGAAGTGGAATGTAAATCACTACATACCACACAAACACTGCGTAGAGTGCAATATGATTTGGTATGCTCATATTCTTGGTAGATAGTGTATTGAACCGGAACGTTTCTTTTATGTGGTTCTTCAACAGTTACTCTACGATGCAGCAAATTTTCAAATTATATATTGGATGTGTTTAATTTTTTTAGATGATTTGAGTTCGGCAACAATTCATTTTAAACATTGGCTCTGGTAATTTGTTTCTGTTAAATATGTTTACAACCGTTTTAATTTAAAAACCTCAATATTCTAATGCTTCTTTGTCTTCACTAGAGTCTACGGCGGACTCTATACACTTGATTACAACAACTAGGCCCTTAGACCTCTTCAGTTGATACGAATAATAATTCTTGTTTTTATTTGACAAAAATTTTGTTGTATCCATAAAACTTTTTTCAGTGTATGACTGAATTTTTGTTACATCTATATTGCCTTTTTCAGAGCAAATATGTTGGAGGTGGTTTGGCATTAACGACTGTGGTGGTACCCTTCGCAACGTCATCTGATCCATTGCTTAATAAGGCAATTCTATTGCCATTTAAAAGTTCAGGTTTATTCTTAATTGGTGTACCGCCCTGAAATTTTTCAGGATTGACAGCTGACTTTGAAGGTCTTAATTTCCTTTTTATGTTAATGCAGCGGACAATGCCAGTTTGTACAGACTGGCCTTTTTTGATTGGTACATTCTTACCTTTTATGTTGTTCTTCGCTGAATGCGAAGTTTCTGGTACCTGCTTAGTTGTTGGTGTGATCAAGTTATCTGCTGGCCGTTGTTGACTACCGTTCTCTTCTGCTTTTGTTTTTTGTAAACTCTGCTCATGGTGCTGCTCAGTTTTTCGCTGCGATGACTCATCCTTCTCACTGTTGCCTTGTTTGTTGGTTGGAGCTGAATTCGCAGACTCGACAACTATTTTCAGAATAATGCAGGAATTTTTAATTCATCATTATTGTTAGTTTATGCAAAAAATCATTTTTCAAAATCCATATTCGTACACCACGTATTTTATAGCAATTTTGCACATAAAAAGTATTTTCAATTAATTATAAAAAAGTTTTATGTTATTTTAAGTATAAACGTATATATATTTAATTTTATTAAGCAAATAAATTTTTCTGAAAACATTTCACATTTTTAAGCAAACTACACATTTTCTGTAAAGCAAAGTTCATATTCGTACACTATTTAAAGTACCAAATAAATAAATGTTACGTAAAAAGTAATATTTGATTGGGTAACCTTTTTGTTTTAAAACAGAATGTAGGCGTCGTGACATCGATTTCACCAATTTTGTGGTAAGTTTTGAAGATATTTTTTCCTATTCTTTTCGTTAAGCTCGTTTAAGGTCCTGAAGATTTCTAATGCTATAATTTTTTAATGAATTTTTGAAGATAGACCATAAGTTCTTAATTGGGTTTATGTCAGGGCTCTGAGGTGGCGTTTTCAGGTATTTTGGACAGTTATATGATATAACATCCAAAGCCTTGTATCTAATTCCGTATGTTTGGGGTCATTATCCTGCTGGAAGATGAAGCGACTTACCAAACCCAACTTTTCAGCTCTTTGGTGTACATTTCGTTTTAGTATGTCTATGTATTTCTTAGCATTCATTATCCATCAATAAAGTGCAAATTTCCTACTCCCGAAGCACTCAAACATCCCCAAACCATCACAGATAATCATAAGGTTTTGTTTATACAAGCTAGTATTTGCCTCCCTCCATATTTTTACTCCTCCATCGGACATCTTCAAGTTGAATTTTGATTCATCACTGAAAATCACCCCTTTCCAGAAACGATACTCCTTATTTTTATATGTTTTTGCAAAAATTATACGCTTTCTTCGATTGATTGCATTGATAAATGGTTTTCTTCGTGCGACTCTGCTCCAAAGCCCTATTTTTATACTCTTGCAACAAAGTTGCTAAAGAGAGTATTAGAGTTTTGTTCACATAACGGTTGTTTGTAAGTCCTAAAACTAAAAGAGTTAGATGTAGGGTTATATATACCAAAGTGATCAGGGTGACGAGTAGAGTTGAAATCCGGATGTCTGTCTGTTCGTCCGTCCGTCCGTCCGTCCGTCCGTGAAAGCTGTAACTTGAGTAAAAATTTAGCCATCATGATGAAACTTGGTACACGTATTTCTTGGCTCCATAAGAAGGTTAAGTTCGAATCGGCCCATTGCCACGCCCAGAAAATGGCGAAAACCGAAAACCTATAAAGTGTCATAACTAAGCCAAAAATAAAGATATTAAAGTGAAATTTGGCACAAAGGATCGCATTTGGGAGGAGCATATTTGGACGTAATTTTTACATATCTCGGAAACGACTATAGCTATGTAATCTAAACTCTATACAATCGTTTGCTTCAGGCATCTCCATATACAGTTCAAAAACGGAAGAAATCGGATAATAACCACGCCCACTTCCCATACAAAGGTTATTTTGAAAATCACTAAAAGTGCGTTAACCGACTAACAAAAACGTCAGAAATTTTATGGAAGAAATGGCAGAAGGAAGCTGCGCACATACTTTATTTAAAATTGAAAATGGGCGTGACGTCAACCACTTATGGACCAAAAACCATATCTCAGAACTACTCGACAGATTTCAATGAAATTCGGTCCATAATATTTTCTTAACACCCTGATGACATGTACGAAATATGGGTTAAATCGGTTCACAACCACGCCTTCCTCCAATATAACGCTATTTTGAATTCCATCTGATGCCTTCTCTGTATAATATATCCATTAGGAACCAATGATGATAGCGGAACAAAACTTTACACAAATACGGTATTTGATGCGAGAGTATAAAATATTCGGTGACACCCGAACTTAGCCCTTTTTTACTTGTTTTATATGATTTCGTACAGTTTGTGCTGTTAAATTTATACCAAAGTTTGAATTCAAAGGAGCAGAAAGCTTCACCGCACTAATAGTCACCTCTTTTCTTATTTCTCCTAAAATAATATATTGTTGGCGCCTATTTAAAATGCATCTGTTTTGATTTCTGACCTTTTTATTAATTCTTCCACTTTCTTTGTATATTTAATTAATAGTTTGAATAGTGGAGCAACTCCGTTTCGTAATTTTTCCGATTTCTCGAAAAGATTTGCCATCTTTACATAAATTTATAACTAAATTTCTTATTCCATTTGTTAATACACTTGTTTTCCGTCCCATTTATTAAGCATTTCACTTTTTTCACACAAAATAAAGCACACTTCATGAAATAGAGCAAACATAAGCAACTTCTTATCGGGAATTCCCAAATTTCGAAATAACGGTACATTCCCAGCTTTGTTATTGGGGGATGCCATGCTCTACGAATATTAACACAAAATTGAGTGAATCTTTCAATTAAATGTAGAAGGAGTGCTGATAATATAGAAAAACCAGTGGTGTACGAATATAGATTTTGCACACTGTACTTCACATGGAGTTAGCATATGTGATTTCTGACTCATCAGAGATAAATTGAGTGGCTTAGTGGAAGGAACCGAATTTTTTTATAAGTGTTCGACTTTTATTTCAGAGATTGCAGACAATAAGGTGACATTGTATTTRTTTTGAAAATTCTTTATTTATTCTTCCAAATCAATTTCAGCCCCTTCAAAGTAATCTCCACTAGATGTAGTACATTATGCCAACGGATTTTCCTATCTTCGAAACACTATTGCTGCACTTTTAAAAGATGAAAGTACATCCTACAGAAAAATAATAAAAAAAATTGGAATGAGTGCAGTTACTGTTCTTCGAGTGCCGAAAATTGTGCACACATTCAAATATTGCACCGTAGGGCGCACAAGTATGCGGCAAAATGCTGCCCAAAATGGGAAAATCCGTAATTGCGCAGCAAAACAGCTACAGAAATTTAAAAGAAGCTAAATGATGTCCATGAAAAAATATCGCAAAGAAAAGTTTAACGCATCTTATCAGGAAAAAACCTAAAAATCGCCGTACAGCAAAGAAATCAAAATTGACCACGCGAATGAAAAATCAACAAGTGACAAGGGTCAAAGTTTATAAGAACTACACAAAGGTGGATTGAAAAAAGGTAAACATAAAAAGTTATGAAAGTCCCCCGAAAGTTCCCMATTCAAAGTTATGCTGCTATTTAACATGACTTTCTCCTAAATAAAGATTAAGTTTAGCGACGAAGGCCGGCTAGAAGCAGTAACAGAAACCATTAAATTTGTGCGTCGTAGACCGTGTGAACGTTATGTAGAGAACTGCATTCAAAAAAACGGTAAAATATCCCCCCCACGTGATGATTTAGAGCTGCATATTGGGGGAAAGTCCTGGACCAATTTATTTTGTTGAGGGAACGATGACTCACTAGCAGTACACCAATATATTTCAAGATGGTTTTGTACTATATTTCTTAACACTGAACCCTTCAGCAGCGCCGTACACTTATACGTCTGCTGAGGTGCCTTGCCACACTACAAGCACACTACCTTGGGGTATTCATGCATTTATGTATCTTATGTCAGGCGCTTCGTCAATTATTTTTACATAAAAAAAACCTACCAGTTAAATAAGACTTAGGAGTTGAATATATCTGAGAGGAGAATATGTTTTTTAATAGTTTTAGTAGACGATGATGCCAAACTTTGTGGAATGCTTGCTGAATGTCCAAAAATGCTTCTGAACAGTGTTCTTTACATTCTAAGGAGTCAATAATGTAAGTAACTACGCGGGGTGTACCGTGATAACGGCGAAACGCGAATTGATGTTCGGGTACAACCTTATTCTCCAAACTTATTGGTCTATATGAAGTGATTTCGCCTTTGGTTTTACCTGGTTTGAGCACCATCACAATTTCTGCACACTTCCATTGAGTAGGGAATCTGGCATACATTTGGTCATATCCTGAAGATTTCTTGTCGTTCAGTTTCTCTATTTCGGAACGTATTTCCGCGGGAGTAATATGTTTCATTGGTAAAGATACTCGGTATGGTATGTTAAGAAATTCTAATATTGCAGCGTCATTGTTGCTGCCACTACAACCAAAAGCAGTGAATATTGCTTCAAGGTTTTTACTATACGCATTTGCTTTGCTTTTGTCTGTTCTACACCAAACGCGATTAAAGTTTTTAATATGTACATTTCCTTTTTTAAGATTTTTATTCAGATACTAGCGGACTCGACAGACGTTGACCAATCCCACGTCTCAAATGTAAACTTTTGGAAATTAGCTGTAACAATTAGACCGTTATGATGAAAATTTTTATTCGAAACTTATTACAATATCTAACGTCATTCACATATATATATATATATATCACAATTAAACTAATCGATAGTTAGTGAGTATGTGTATTAGTTTGCTTTCAGAGATGTTAAATGTCGAATATTTATTCTCAGAATTAATTATCTACAAAGACTGAAATTATCGTAATGCCATCGGGTGTACAATATTTTTTGTTAATCCCTAAGAGGCATAAATAAATAAATTCGATGGTTTTCCCAACCTCGAGCATGAAAGCACGGATTTTCTAACTCTAGTCCACAAATCGTCATCGTTTGACCTTGTGCCTTATTAGTAGTCATCGCAAATGCCAAGCGGATTGGAAATTGTAAACGTTTAAATAGTATCGGCGAATCTAAAGGAATCATTGGAACCCGTGGTAGAACTACATCTTCACCTTAAAATTTTCCACTAAACATAGTTCCTGAAGAATGTTGCCCATGATTTTTTTATGACTAATCTCGTACCAATACACCATTTTGGCACATTAAAATTTCGAAGTAAAATTATAGGTGAGCCAATCTTTAATCGCAAGATATGTGGTGGCATTCCAGGTAAATCCAGTGAATTTAAAAATTCAACAGGATAGTTGGCAACTTCATCTGGATCAACAACAGTGCCAATTGATTTAAATGTGAATTCATTATCAGGCAGTGACTGTTGTATTTTGAAATTGATCGTGTCAACATCCAGATTTTTTGCAGCTAAAATAGCTCGCTCACGTAGCCATGTATGGTTTGTATAATTATATTGTATACTACTTTGCATCAACTCATCTTTGGTAGCCACTGGAAGTTGAATATATTGCGTATCTCCGTTTCACCATTACCAGTGTTTAGCAATTGTTCAGAAAATCGTGACGCTGATGGGCCATTTTGGAGTTGAAAACGTGCATTCTTCCCAAATAATAATTTTGCGCTTTCTCAGAACTTCAGCCATTCCTGAATGTTTTTTTATGCTACACATTGCGTCGAGATTTGTATGAATATTTAAAGGTAATTTCTGTACTGAGTGGGCAGTTCGACCATCACCAAGAAGGGTGGATGCAATACCTGATGAAGCAAACGCTAATGCAATGAGCCAAATAGGCGTGTTTGAAATCAGAATACAAAAATCTCCAATAATTATTAATGCCTCATTATATATCTTATTAATATTATTGAAAATAATTGACGAATTTTGTGCGGCGATGAGCTCAGTACTGCATCTGCAAGCGTGAGATTCTAATGACTATCATCTTCCAATAAACGTAACTCACGACAGGCATCGAAGAAAGTATTGCATACAGTACCATTGACTGTCTGCAAAAATTGGAAGGATGTCGGTCCAGGAATGTTGATCAATAACAAACGCAGGAAAAAGCATTCACGTTGCTTAGGATGAACTGTGTAGWGTCCGCCTAAAGTATTTGCCATAAATATATTGTGAAATCCTGGGACTGGAATGCCTCGTTTTCGGGTTTCTCAATTTTTTGATTGTTTATTCCATATAAAATATTCAGGAAAGTCAGTATACATTAATGTTTTTGCAAATTGACCAACAACATCCTGTCGATTACGAAAATTGAAAAATTCAGTAAGAGTAGTTTTTAGAGCTGTTAAATCTTGTTGTATAGCAGTCTGTTCTGTGAAGTAAACACACTGTCCATTTTCAAGGTGCACAGCCAAGTGCATAACGGCTTGATCTCTTTCATGTATAGGAAAACTAAAAATTGCTTCGTTACTACTAATGTATTAGCCCATTTGATAACGTGCGATKTCGTCATTTTGAACAGCAAATATAGCTTTATCACTGCTCTTATGAACGTACTTACAAATGTACTTAATAAACTTTACCGAACTACATAATTCAACGTTTATATGTGCTTTGTAAGTTTTAACCAGCAATGGTGAATATGGGACCACCCAACGATTATCAATATCTACTCTTACACCATTTGACAGACGCAACTCATATGATTGACATCCATTGTCTACGTCTCGTGTAATTAAATTTATTAAAGATTTTGTAATGGGGTATCGTCCATAGCTGAGGTATGCTCAGCCGCCCCAGGGTCAGCCGTGTTACCCACGAACCCTTAGCAAAGAATATTTTCTTTTTGTAATAGATGTATCCACACTCCTTATGTGGACAGCCAGACCAGCTTATATTTATATGGCGAGCCAGGTGGTATCGAATTTGGTGTGCCAGGCGTTGGTTCTTGTCGAAGTCGGCACGGTAATTATGGTAAGGTGGTGGTCCTTCTATATTCTGGTGAGGAGTAGTCACTCCCAGACACGGTGTTGACTGTACGGTACAGTGCAGTATTCTATGGATCCCCACTGCCTATTGCTGCTTGCTGCTGTGTGACCGTCCTGGCTGGCGAGCTGGAAGAAAATGATCGCATTCGGTGTGAAGTGCTTGGTTATATAGAAGCATAGCGCAGCTTTGGTCAATGCAGTGAGGTGAAGTTTAGTAAGTGTAGGATATTTCTAGTAATGTCGAAAGCACTATGTTGAGGTATGGTAAAGATAAATGATATACAGTGTTGGAGTAAATTAATGTAAATTGGTAAAACCCGCGTTATATTCCCCCCCTTACTTCGGACAGCGATACTTCGCTGGGTACAGGTGAAGGAGTGGTTTCGACCACCCACAATGGTCTGGCTGAAGGCTGTCTGGCTGTCTGGCTCTCTTGGTTGGCATGTGCCGTGGACGAGAAGCGGGTGTAGAGATCTTTATTTAACAGCGATTTCTTAACCTATGGTACAAGGTGTCTTACATCTTGTGATTATGAGTAATTAAAACTAGTAACACAAATTTTAATTTCTGGCTTTGTGTATTTAGTCGTACAAATGTACAACGCATCTCTCCTTGCCGTATCGCACCAATATGCGATCGCCTTCCAGTTTTGTTGGTTTTATGATCGGCCGCGGTTGCTGGTTGGTAACGCTGTGCTCCTGGGGCTACTTGGATGCCCTCGGGCGTGTTCGGGCAGCTGACCCTGTGGCATCTACGTTGATTGCGTGCAAATGATGCACGTCGGGTGCATGAGGTCGTGCTTCCGGTGGTGTACGAAAAGGCTGTGGCTTTGGTGGCTCATCTGGTGGCTGTGGTTGGCGCTTGATATGGCGGCCCGATGCGTGTGGCATTCCGCTGGCTACGTGTTTCATTTCGTTTATCTGGAAAGAGATGAGCAAAGGGACGCTTCGATTAGTGTATCTATTGTTGCGTTACATTAGTAATAAGTAGCTCGCAGCTGGAGTCCGTAAGTTCGGTAGAGAGCGCGTCAGCAGCTACTCGAGTTTAGTATTCATTTGGCAACTGCTTTAGAGCTTGCAGATGCACATGGATGGTACGCCCGCCTGGTGCGTTAGGATTCACGAGTTCAACTGTGTTAGTCGACTTGAATTTTCTGACGATGTATGGGCCAGAACATTTCGGAGCAAGCTTCTGTGCAAAGCTGTTTACTGCGGAAGAGAGCGGATGATCTCTTTCGTGTACTTTCTCGTCGATAAGTGACTTCCATGGTCGTCTGCCCAGGTTCGATGATTGGCTTGTGCTCGTTGTGCAATCATAGTTTGATTCTGTTTGTGCACTCGGTTGGGTTCTCGTGTGGAGCGTAAATGGCGGTGAAACAATGTTTGATTCCGTGGCTCTCCAGGAAATGTGTAAGCGGCTTGCCGGTGAATTGCTTCCCGTTATCGGTAAGGAATATGTCAGGGCAACCAAACCGGTATATCACACGCTCTCGTAGCGCGAAAATAACACTGACGGTGGTTGCATTCCGGACTGGCATGTGCTCCACCCACTTGGAGAACTTAACTTTGTAAAGTCTCGTGTGTGAAAGCGGCTGTATTCATAATTTCTGTGCGTTTTAACTTTACTGAGGCTCTACTGTTCCGAGGAATGTAAAACATATGAATATTGAACGTCTTATAAATTTAAATAATAAATTTACTGATTTACTCAAAGAAAATGAAAGATATTTTCTCTGAAAAGTTGTTTACGCATATATGTAATTTTAATGTAAGATTAAATTTAACAGAAATTTTAAATTAAGATTATAATTAAGAAATAAGATCAATATGAATTTATTGAAAATAAATTATATGAAAATTATGCTAACTCAAATAATGGTTACTTTTAGGTAGAACAGGTATTAAGTAAAACAGAAGCTGAAACGAAAGAAATATATAATATGATTGTAAATTAAATTTAGTAATTATAATGGGTGATCCAAGTAGAAGTACTTTTTTCAATAGCCTTCTTTGCTAGATCACGCGTAAGTCGTGTCAAGCTATCATGCTACTTTTGTCAGTATTGTTTGGCATTTCATCATGTCCAGCACGCAATAAAGAAAATATGTATAGTACCAGTAGCTGAGAGTGTACACAAGGGCCGATTCGGCGTCGTTCGTAGCAACTCGGACCGACGTGTGGAACGATTTGGCTCCTTTTACGTAGAGATCTTAAATTGAAAGCGTACAAAATACAGGTTGTGCAAGAACCGATACCGCGCAACCTTCACAAGCGACTTCGCTTCGCTCTATGGGCTCTTGAAAAGTTCGATTCGACGTTTTCGAGGTTTTTTTCAACGATGTCTCCATTTCTGTCTTAATGGATATGTAAACAAGTAAAATTGCCGCATTTGGGACGAAGAACAACCTGAAGGGACTCCGAACTTGTCATTTCACTCAGAAAAAAAATGGTTTTTTGAATGATTATAAACGTACTCAGAGGATACTTTGTCTAAGACCGGAAGTCGTGCGCTGATTAAGATATATGTAAAAAATCGTTACTGATCACTCTCTAATGAAAATCGATCACAATACTTTTCTCACTTGCAAGAACTTCTACACATGGCAGCACACTCTTGTAGAAAACCTACATAGAGGATATCTAGGAACTTATGCCCAGAGCATACTAAAATTATGTAGGGACATTTCTGCAGCATGCTGAATGGTAGTGAAAGCATAACGCCAGGAGAAGGCGAAACCGATAGAGCTGGCGCTCCATTGCCCGACCAGGAAGAAGTTCGAAAAGCAATTAGAAGTCAACCAACTKGTTGGATCTTATCAGTGTGGCTAAAGGCCTGGAAAATCAACAACCCACCAGATATTCCATATGCGCCAAGTTTTGGAATACTCCTAAATAGATGATCGACACACACCTCCCGTGTGCCTTTGACAGCACGAAAAGGCGCTGTGTCTATGCCGCTATATCTGAATTTGGTACTCCCAATAATAATTCGAATGTGTAAAATGACGTTGCGCAATACCAAAAGCTTCGTCAGGTTTCAGAAAGGGCGACTTCTTATCGAGCGACTTCTTCAATCTGTTACTCGAGATAATAATTAGAGTTGTAGAAGTAAATAAAGAAGGTACAATCTTCTATAAGAGTGTTTATTGATATAATTGGTCTCAAAAACCGCGCCGTCAGTTAGTCAATTTCACCAGAAAAAATAAGAAAGCGAAGCAAATTTGTCTGATAATGAACGGGCGCAAGAAGAAAATCTCCTGTCATCAAACAAACAGTCGTGGCTACTAGGCTTGGAACCAGCAACATCACCAACAGCAATATTTACCTTGAAATACAACACATATGTATAGTGCAGAGGCATGGACGATAACAACATCTGATGACTCGACATATCGAGTTTTCGAAAAAAAAAGGTTCTGCCGAAGATTTATGGTCCTTTGCGCATTGGCGGTGGCGAATGTTGCATTCGATGGAACGATGATCTCGTATTTTAAACTGTAAAAAAGCACCCGGAATGTGCATTCAGATTAAATTGAACATGACAGTAAAAGTATTAAAAGATTAGTTAAGGGAAGTAAGGCTACCGATAAGTGGATGCAAGAAAGAGTCTTCTGACATAACTGTCTCCTTAAGGAAGACGTTGAAAGCGACCGTGAAAAACCGCTGAGAACTATATGAAAAGATGGTAACGCTAATCGAGGCGAATAAGTAGTCAGGAATGGCAGAGTTTTAAGACGAAGAAATGTGACAAAAAAAAAACAAGAAATGGATATTCTTAGATGGATAAAGGAAGTCGAACAGTTAACAGAATATTACGAGAATTGAAATTAAATTTTAAAAGGGTAATCTAATCAAAATAAAAATAAAACAAAATAAATACCTAAAATTATATAATAATAAAATAATTACATAAACAAGGAGTGTTCCACAGTAATATTTTAAACAATAATGATGAAAGTAATATATAATACAATAAGCCTTTCCAAAGAATTATTCGAAAAAAATACTAGAAGTAAACCAAATTATAACAATTAAGAAAGGGCTATGTTCGGGTGCAACTGAACATTTTATCTGGATGTAAAACGTCAATCAGAGGATCGGAATCAGAGAAATTGTATATATGCAAGTACTTACATACATAATCGCTACCATACCATATTCGGCATAAGGTTTATTAAAAAAACTAAAATTAATTTATATATAATATGTAGTATAGGGAGTTCTGGTAGTATCGACCCGATTTTATCTATTATATAATATATAATCAAGCCACATAATAAAAAAAATTTCCCTGGGTATCTCACATACAATCACGAATCATATGGAGCAAAGTCAACCGAATTTCGATTTTTGAAAATCCTGTTTTCTCCCAACTTTATCATTTTAATAACCAGAGATACACTGTTATGAATAAAACACGTTTCGTAATTTTCATTGAGATAGCGTAAATATTGGCCGATACGTGTGGCATAAAGCCACCTTATGGAAGTAAAAATTATTATTGCTAGGAAAGGAGTCTCTCTGAAGTTCAAAGTGATATCTTAGATATTGAGCGCTAACTCGGTCAAAAGCCAACTATAGGTACAGGGGTTCACATATTCCGTATTTAGGGGCTTGAACAGCTATAGATGGATTTGAACAATTTTTAATCATGAGACGGCATACCGTAAAGGAATTATTAGTACAATATTATATTCCATTATGTAAATTACACTGTGGAACATTTTTGGGATTATTGTCTGGAGGGTGGCACTATGTTGTGGCAGCCGTTTGATCATTTGTTTCGGGATTGTAAGCATAGATCCAAGACTCATCGCCAGAAATAATACCTTTCACGGCATCTTGGTAGGCGGAAAGGATTTTAAACGTTAGCGCGACGCTGTTTAAAAAAAAATTGTGATTTTGGAACCAATCGTGTTCACTTTCCTTAGTCCCAAATGATCTATTAAAATGGTTTTCACACATTCTTCCAATACGATAACGATGCCAGTAGAACTCTGACTGTTAATCATCGATTCTTATGCACCAAATTCTTTATTTTATTCACTGGGTGATCATCAGGAGGAAAGTTCTGTGATCGACATTCACTTGGGCGTAGCCAGAAATGATTATTTTTCATATGGCTTAAGCAGCTCATGACTTCCGGTTTTAGACCAACTATCCTCTGGGTAGCCTAAGAACATCCGTCTGAAGGCGAAATATCCCCAATACAGGTTTGAGCGCTAGATTTGGGACTCGCTACGTAAAAAACACCCCAATTAAAAGATAACAACTGCCTCGAATGAGAGACACCCTTTTGATGGCGAAAACTGTAAACGAAACAAGGATTATGATTTGAGTGCATGCACCTGGAATGTCCGGTCCCTTACTTAGGAAGGTGCCGCTGCCAAGGTGGTTGATGTCTTCGTTAGAGTGATGGCTGACATCACCGCCGTCATGGATGCGACAACGACTAAGGCGAGTAGGTCCTTGTGGCATTTACTACAGTGCCCATATAAAGGAGCGCAAGTTCGGTGTGGGATTCATGGTGGGAGAGCGACTCCGTCGCCGAGTACTATCATTCACTCCGGTGGATGAAGGTCTCGCCACAATCCGCACCAAAGCGAGGTTCTTCAACATATCACTGATTTGTGCCCACATCCCGATGGAAACATCTCCAAATGGGTTGAGGCTGATCAAATTCGCCCGAGCCCGAAATATGATTATCTATAGTACTAAAATCCAGCACAAGAAAATACGCCAAGTCTCCGGATCAAAAATGCACCCTCCAGATCGATGAAATTGTGATTTGTTTATTTTGTGCATTCAAAACTCCTTACTTAGAGCTGCAACCGTAACCATTAGTTTTCGGAAAATTCAAAATAACAGCCGGTGSGACGAGGAGCGCAGTGTCGCAGCGGAGAGAAAACAAACTGCCTCGCAGTTACGATCTACCACAACACGTGCGGGATGGGATATATACCGAGAGTTGAAGAGGGAAACGAGACACATTTGCAGACAGAAAAAGAAATCCACAAGTAGAGAGACCCCACAATATGTGTCAACTACCTTGGGATAAGTCACCTCAACATCGCGTATAATCTTCTATCAAGCGAATTGTGTGAAAGACTTAAGCTCACCGTCAACAAGCTGATTGAGCCTTATCAGTGTGGCTTTAGACCTGGCTAATCAACAATCGACCATACCCCAAATAATGAAAAAAATTCGTGAAATCGAGACACACCACCTCCTCGTCGATTGCAAAGCTGCCTTTACCAGCACGAAAAGGAGCTGTCTGTATTTGATATCCTCACAAAACTAATACGGCTATGTAAACTGACATTGAGCAACACTAAAAGCTCCGTAAGGATCTGGAAGGAAATCTGCGAGCTGTTCGATACCAAACGAGGTGTCACACAAGGAGACACTCATTCATGCGACTACTTCAACCTCCTTCTGGAAAATATTATTCGAGCTGCAAAACCAAACCGAGAAGGTACAATATTCTATAATATTTTGGCCTTAACAACCGCGTCGTTTGTTCTTTTTTCTCCAGAATGGATAAGGCAGCGAGGCAAATGGGTCTAGTGGTGAACGAGGGCAATACGAAATATCTCCTATCATCAAACAAACAGTCGTCGCACTCGCAACTAGGCACCCACGTCACTGTTGACAGTCACCACTTCGACGTTGTAGACAATTTAGTCTATTTAGGAACCGGCAGCAATACCAACAACAATGACAGCCTCGAAATCCAACGCAGGATATCTTTTGCCAACAGATGATACTTCGGACTAAGCAGGCAATGAAGCTGTAAACTCCTCCCTCGACGAATAAAAACAAAACTCTATAAGTCACTTATTATTCCCGTCCTGCTCTATGGTGCAGAGGCATGAACGATGACTACAACTGACTAGTCGACGTTGCGAGTTTTAGAGAGAAAGGTTTTGCGAAATATTGCCTTTGCGCATTAGCCACGGCGAACATTCGATGGAACGATGACATGCATGAGATATACATACGACAACACTGACATAGTTCAGCTAATCAAAAGACAGCGGCTACGCCGCCTAGGTCATATCGTCCGAATGGACGAGAACACTCCAGCTCTGAAAGTATTCCACTCCGTTGGAAAGACCAAGTGGATAAGGACCTKGCTTCGCTTGGAATATGGAATTGGCGACCCGTAGCGAAAAGAAGAAACGACTGGCGCACTGTTGTTAACTCGGTTATAACTGCGTAAGCGGTTTCCACGCCAATAAAAAAAAGAAGAAATTCAACATCAGTTGATGCTGATGGCCCTGCTTGATTAAGTTCATCGTCAACGCGTGCTCGACCCTCTTTGAATTTAGTTTGTACCAGTCAAAAGCACTTGCTCGTGACAAACAAAAGTCACCGAGTTCTTTTTGAACATTCTGAAAGTTTCTTCACCAGAATTTTGATTCCGCGCAAAAAATTTCATGGAATTACTAAAAATTACACTCATCGTTAAAATCGATCATAAAGAACAAATATGTATTCCAACGAATGCGTTTTCGATCGAAACTTAAATAAAAAAGTCTCACTGTTTTTGCGCAGAGTAAAAGATTAAATTAAAAATTAGTTTAACTACTAAAACAGATTTGTGTAAAAAGCTAGATCTAATTAGTTTAACAAAGGAATTTCTAAATTATTTAACTATATTAATAAATGAAAATTTTACAACTGACCTTAGGGTAAGTGTGCAGTAAGAATTTCGAAAGAAAATACTAATGGGTTTGTAAACGATAAACTTAAATAAATAAAAACAAAACTATTAAATCCACTCTACCCAGAAGTACTTAAAGCGGAAGTAAATAAACCAATAAACCAAATATAAGTTAGTCTTAACTCAAGTATGAAGATTTTTCAAAAGTCCTTAGTGTCCTGGTTCGTTGCCTATAGACAAAAGCACAAAATTATTTTAAACAAACTAATCACTTTCGCATTTATTTATTTTAATTTTCAATAACTAAATTACCTTTTTTTAATTCTGTTGTTCCCTTGGTTTTACAATAAACTAGCTATTTTAATTTTTTTAAAGACTTTTTTGCGTAAACGCGTTTCTTCGCGATCTTGACAATTTCCATCTACGAAAAAGGCAGAACAATTCACTATAAGTTTACGGAATACACCAGACTACATAATGCAAAAATCCGAACTTCAAAAAAATTTATATAACGTGACTTAGAAGCATATACACTAGCCAGAAAAAGTCTCCGCTGTATGTATTTAAACATTGGCATTAAAAGATAATACAAAAAATTTTTAATGAGTATTTCGTTTGTTAAAAAATAAAATAAGACAAATTTTGTTGTGTCAGAAAATCAGAAAAAGTCTTTGCTCATATAATAAAAAGTTTTTAAATCAATACAAATAAAAGTAATTAGTAACTGGTAGGATAACCGTTACTCTATAAGTCACTCATAAT
>NW_017537050.1:208297-220363 GCF_001853355.1 Bactrocera latifrons
CGTAGCGAAAAGAAGAAACGACTGGCGCGCTGTTGTTAACTCGGCTATAATCGCGTAAGCGGTGTCTACGCCAATCAAGAAGAAGAAGAAGAATAGGATAACCGTTTTAGAACTTCATCCAGGCTTTTGGATGAAATTTTTCTGCATCTCTTTGCTGGTGATGATATGAGTGCGGATTGTGCATTCCAATAGAGCCCACAAATGCTCTATGGGGTTGAGGTCAAGTGATTGCGGAGGTGTATGTCACAACTTTGTAGCATTAAAAGGAGTCAAAGCCGCACAATGTCAGCAGTGTGCTTTGGGTCGTTTTCCTACTAAAAGTAACACACCCCAAGTAACTGATTCCCAAAGTGATAGAGGCTTATTTATATGCTCGGCAAACGCTAAACGCTTCATACGATTTTTAAGGGATACAAACGGTTTTCAGGTGCTATTTCTGCCTTAAAACCAGCCCTTTTAAAAATTTTTCTAGCTGTATAACAACAAATTTGTTTTTGAAATCATTCTTTAACATCTTCCGCTATCTATTAAAATTAAAAACCATGAGCGAAGACTATAAAGTCAATAGGTGTTGATCACCTGGATCAGAAGCCTTTTGATCTCTAGATGGACGAGAGCGGAAAGGAACGATGCTAAAATGACCAAGGAAGTCTGTAGGGGTACTTCTCGAGGTGGAGTGCTATCTCCGCTTCTATGGACATTAGTGGTGAATAAACTGCTAAGGAACTTGGAAGGTAAAGTCCCTAAGCTAGTGGATTATTCGGGCGAAATTGACATCTTATTAACGGGAAGGAGTCCACATTAGCAGTATTATGACCACTACTCTCGCTGAAAGCTGCGCAGCGAAATCGGCGGAACGACTACTGGCTGCAGGAAAATTTACATATAAAATGTTCGTTGGGYAATGGCGGATCACTGCAGTATATTTCAAGCTGAGACCGCTCAGCTGGCATTTAATGCACCTGCAGGTAACTTCGAAGTCAATATCTATTCGATGAAACGAGCTACCAGGGTGCAAAACTGCAAAAGTCATGTGCAAAACGGTAGATCGGTATTGGCACTGGATAGAAGGACCGTAGGAACATGATGGGAATACTAACTGATCATAATCTGGTGGCGACACACGCTCTCAAGATGGGGCTGACAGACCGGGGAGACTGCAGGAAATTCCTAGCAATGGAGCATCTCTTGTACACTTGTTCCACATTGGCAAGACTGCGCTGCATTTCTAGTATGATACACTGTGAGGCCGCAGAATTTATTAAAATTAGCGTCAAGCGCAGGCATCTTAAGCGATGACTACTTCTCTTAGACCACAAAGGATCAAACTGATCTATGCGTGGCTTATTGGCCTACCTATAAGATTAACCTATCCTAATCTAATCTAATTGCAATAAGTGACAATTAATACTATATTTTTACTCTTGATGCAACCGAACATTTTATACTCTTGAAACTTGCAAGAATGGCTCCTGCGCGGCACTCACTGTAGTGTGTCAACCGCAACCGCGGTAAATCGCGCGAACGCCGCCCCCACAACTCCCTCGACTACGGAGGGGAGAGAGGTTTTACAAAAGTGGAATCAAGGGGCGAACGTAAAAGGAAACGCGGGAACATTCCATGTACCTCGGAGCCAGGCCGACCAGGAGGTCACGAAGACCCACGCAGAGCGGGAATGAGTGAAGCCACTCTCAAGTGGTACCTTAGATTCCTCCAAGGCGGCATGACACCGGAGACAGCTGAAAATCGGGCTCTGAGTAGAAGTATTGAGAGCAACCCCTCTTCTAATAGTGCACAACGCGCAGCTGCCAATGGTTCGCCTGCAACAAGACGCTGAAATCGGACGCTCTGCCGATCTCAAGCAGCCTTGTCGGRGGGTTGAAGCGAAGTAAGGCCGGCGCCCCAAGAGGCACCTAGTCGTATGGAGAAGAGGAAAAGCGGTCAAATAACTTCTCAGGAGCCACCAAGGCCCCAAAAAATACGTGAAGACAGACCACAGGAAGCCAGTGGAAAGCGCTCCAACCTTAACCAGCAGCCGATGAGAACCGCAAGCGGTAAGTACTCTGAGGCCGTAAAGAGCATCCGGATGGCAGTGTTGCCCCGCAACTACCCGGCGGAGGCCCTAGGGTTCCAACACCTGACGGCTCTCCAGGACTGCCTAGTAAATGCCTTATCTATTGGCAACGGCTACACCGGCGCGTTTAGTGGCATTTTCTTCAAGGGCGTTATGCTGCTAGTCGACTGTCAGGATGAGAGGTCGGCCACCCGGCTGAAGGAAATCAGGCCAAGGCTAGAGGGTTGAAAGGGTCCGACCCTGTGTGTACGGAGAGGCGAGGAAATACCACAACAAAAACTACGACTTCGCGCTTAGTCTAGTAAGAAACCAAAACGAGGGCATCAATACCTCAGCGTGGAAGGTTGTAGAAAGTAGTGTTGAAGGTTCAGGGTGGAACCTCAATATAACGATAGATGACGAATTATATAAATACATAACGCAAAAGGGATTCAGGCTGAACTTCCGCTTCGGCAAAATATTAGTAAGGCCATGGAGGCCCAAGCCAACGTCCACGGCGAGCCAAGAACCTACGACGGGGTTGACCGTAGCTCCGACTCCACCCGTAACCCGCCCAGCAGAGCATGAGGCGACTRTCGCTGTGGTTTCGACAGAGCGAAACGAGGCCCACAATGACCCCATCTCGGCTGAGCAGGTTGCGACCACCGCCGTGGATGAAAACAGGAGCAACRAGATCCATAATGAGCAGAAAATTATGCTGCCATCCACCCAAGAGCTTCTGGAAGAGCTGGAGATTCAGGGTTGATGAAGAGATCGAGGACGAGGACCTGTCTCTCATCGAACCAATATTATAAGCTCCAGAGCCGGCATAGAATTGGCTCAGGTGAACCTACATCACGCATCGGCAGCCGTCGTGAAGAGGTTCATTTCGGATAACCTGAGCATCCTCCTAATCCACGAACCTTGGGTGTTTAGAGGAGTGGTAAGAGGCCTCAACTCGAGAAGGAGCAAGGTAATCTGAGATCTCTCTAGCGAGAGACCCCGTTCTTGTGTAGTCGTTAGAGCCGATATAGACTTTTTCTGTATTTCAGAGTTTTTAACGCAAGAACAGGTGGCGGTACAGGTGAGGGACAAGGAAGGATCGGACTTCGTCCTCGCATCCGCACACCTTCCGGGAGAGAMGGCCAGAACACAAACACCTGTCCAACATGGGCATGGTCTCCTGTGCAAACTGCCGGTTCTGCGACCTGGAGCAGGAAACACCAGCACCAGGATCACATCACCGCACGAGCACTCGGCAAACTCCTGGAACTGTTCAGGCTGCTGGGGCTCTGGAATGCCATGTGAGATAGGAGAGGGCACGATAGACCCTAGGTCACGGTGCATTACCTCAAAAAATACTATTCTCTTCTATTCTAATAATGCAATGTATTAAAATAAAACAAGGAGTTCGAGTGCAGCCGAACATTTTATATTGAATATATAATATTTGAGTAGGGTTACCGCCTACCGTCGACCAGATTTTATCTATTTTGCTCATCCCACTTACTACTAATATGTCACATACTCAAAAAAATTTTCTCTCGGTTTCATTTAGATACATTACATACAGTCACCCATCATATGGAGTAAGGTCAAGTGGATGTCCGAAAATCTTGGTAATAGTTACATGGAGAGGGAAGGAATAGTTTTTGCGCAATTGTAGCTATTTTAGGCGCAAAGATACACTGTTATGAATGAAACATGTTCTGCAAGTTTCATTGGGATTACTCAAGTATTGGCATATATAATATATCCAGCATAAAGTGACCTAGAAGATTTAATATCTTTATATTAGGTATATGGGGGCTCAGGAAAGTATTGAACCGATTCAACCCATTTTTGACAAATGAAATACTATTGCCAGAAAGAATCTGTGTGAATTTCAATTTCATATCTCAAACATTGAACGRTATTTTCGGTCAAAAGTCGGGTCCACATATTCAGCACCTATAGGCTTGAACAGTTTTGGTTGAATTTGGACAATTATTGGTCAAAAGGTGGTTTTAGAATTTTTGTGAGTGAATCCCAAGATAAGTTACTTCATTCGCTTCGGGTACTAGGACATTATTTATTTTAACTGTCCGACACGTGTCTGGTCTTAGTGAGTATGTAACATGCTTGCATTTTTGCTCATTAATGTTTATATGAGTGTTGGCTGGCAATTCTTCGACAAAAGCTAAGTGCTGGTCTAATGCTCCTGACGTTCTGATGGGGCATTTATTACGGCTTACTAGAGCTGTGTCATCCGCGAAAGTGGATGTCAATACGTTAATAGCTGTTGGTATGTCTGCTGTATTTATTCTTTATAGAGATGAGCCTAGCACGCTACCCTGAGGTTCATCAGCCCTTATTGCTCGTTCTTCTGATATGAAGTCTTCTACTTTAACTGTAAATTTCTATTTCTTAAATATGATTCCAAAGTTTTATACAATTCATAAGGTAAAATGTTTTGGATTTTCCATAAAAGCCCCTCAGCTAGATCTTATTTACTACAGTAGCCACATAAAGGATCGCAAGTTCGGTGTAGGGTTCATGTTGGGAGAGAGACTCCGTCGCCTAGTACTCTCATTCACTCCGGTGGATGAACGTCTAAAAACGTCGACATATCCCCAAATGGATCTAGGCGGATCGACTTCGCCGGGCCCGAAATATGGTTATCTCTAGTACTAGATTGCAGCATAAGAAAATTCATCAAGCTACCTGGCTGTCTCCGGATCGAAAAACCACCAACCAGATCAATCATGTTGTGATAGATGGAACACACGTCTCCAGTGTTTTAGATGTGCGTGCGCTCCGAGGTCCTAACATCGCCTCGGATCACTACCTTGTTGCAGCCAAGATACGCACCCGYTTCTGTGCAGCAAAAAACTCTCATCAATAAACACAAGAAAGGTTCGACGTCGAGAGACTACAATCCCAACAGACAGACTCTGAAAGCACTCATCAAGAACTCGGTATAAGGGAACTATGAGACGGCAATTTAAACTCTTTACCTACAGCTACAACCGAAACCATTGGTCTCCGGAAAACGCAAAAGAACAGCTGGTTCCACGACGTGTGCCGTGTCGCTGCGGAGAGAAAACTACCTACCCCGCAACGTTACAATCGACAGAGGCGATCTAGTGGCCGATGCCCAAAGCGTACTAAAATTATAAAGGGGAACACTTCTCCAGCCTGCTGAAGAGAAGTGAAAGCATAACGCCAGGAGAAGGCGAACCCGATTTCCCAATAGATGACGATGGAGCAGACGTTCCATTGCCTGACCGTGAAGAAGTTCGAATAGAAATTACATTCTCAAAAACAACAAAGCGGCGGGGCCGATGAATTGCCGGCCGAGCTATTGAAACACGGCGGCGAAGAACTGATAAGGAGCATGCATCAGCTCCTTTGTAAAATATGGTCGGACGAAAGCATGCCCAACGATTGGAATTTAAGTGTGCTCTGCCCAATCCCCAAAAAGGGAGACCCCACAATCTACGCCAACAACCGTGGGATAAGCCTCCTCAACATCTAGTATAAGGTTCTATCGAGCGTATTGATTGGGCCTTATCAGTGTGGCTTTAGGCAAATCAACAACCGACCAGATATTGACCATGCGGCAAATCTCGGAAAATACCCGTGAAAGATGAAACGACACACACCACCTCTTCGTCGATTTCAAAGCTGCTTTCGACAGCACGAAAAGAAGGTGCCTCTATCTTAATTTGGTATTCCCGCAAAGCTAATACGGCTTTGTAAACTGACGTTGAGCAATAACAAAAGCTCCGTCAGGATCGGAAAGAACCTCTCCGAGCCGTTCGATACCAGACTTCTACAATCTGCTGCTGGAAAAATAATACGAGTTGCAGAACTTAATCGAGAAGGAACAATATTTTATAGGAGTGTACAACTGCTGGCGTATGCCGATGATATTGATATCGACCAATATCACCTGTATGAGATATACGGCCACATTGATATAGTTCAGCGAATCAAGGGCAGAGAACATAGAAATGTCCTAATGATGTTACTTATCGAATCTGTTTGAAATTAGTCGTGTGTGCTCATTCTGTGTGTTAAGTTCTGTGCAGAGAAGAAGCGTTGTCGGAGAGATAGTTGTTTACTTTCGCCTAGTACAAAACGGTTTTCACCACGTAATTGCGCACCTATATTCGGATGATATCCTGTAGGGCATCATGTAACTTGGGGATGGCTCAATATCGCCTAACTGGATATCTATACTCTGACATTTTAGGATAGTATTCCTTCGGTCGATATCTCTATCTATTAGGCGATATTACGCGGTGTTGTACAATATGAAGGCTAAGTCTACACCATTATCTCGCTCGCGATCTTTATTCAAACTGTTGAAACCGGCACAACTCAGAAGATCTGAGTGACTATTCAGCTTGGCTGCTGTCCAGTTATCGATACGCGTTCCCAGTTCATAAGTGCAACTATCTCCTCAATCTTACTCTGATTCGAATAATCTTGCCGCGTTGTCAGCATATTCCCAGGAATTCCAACTTGATCTGGCCCCATAGAAGAGCTATTTTTCTTTTATGTTTAATGCAAATATCTCTAATTTTAGATATTACTGTGGAATTATTTCGAATGTTGCATATGGCGTTCAAGCAGGAAAAGCGGTCTGAGCAAATAATGAATTTGATATTTTGTAAGATAGCATATTTTAACGCCATATATTATATTCCAATTGCCTCGGCGGTAAAAACGGACGAATGTGATGGAATTCCGCCGGTTATAGTTGTCCCGTTAGCTGTGGTAACAGCATAGGCAAAATTAGTTAATATGGACCCATCTGTAAAAATTTCTTTTAACTTTTCACTTTTATTAGGAATTTGGGACAAGAGGAAGGGGTTCAGGGTTTTGTTGTTTTTCTTTAAATGTGGGAGGTTAGGAATTTTCCGTTTGGGTGATGGCTCCGCTCCCAAGACTGTAAAGTGGTTTTGGTCACCACCTCAAGGATCGGAGGTCATGATTGAAGCACAATGCAATTTAGTTTTTTTAAATTACACAAAATTTTCTATATTTCAGTTTACACTGATTAATTATAAATTTAATTATTAAGAGAAAGCCACTATCTTTTAAAATTGACACTTGACAACAACAAAATTGTTAAGAGCGAACGAAACAGGAGAAAAGCAACCACTAAGAACGTGTTTACTGTTGGGTAGTCAATTACTCACTGGGAACAATTATAATATTGAATATTCTTATATAAATGGATGCCGTCAGTGCTTCATGATTTTCCACGGTTTTCAATAGAATTAACAGATTTCAAGCTTTGTATAAAGTCTTTCACCGCGAAATAAAGGATGTGTCCAGCACATTTGATGGAAGTAATTAAATATATATTTAAATTTATTTTTAGCTCATTATCATTTCAGTTTATTCATTTACTTTAACGATATCCTCAGCTTCAGAAGCTTCGCATCGCATTCAACTACTTTTACCATGTTTCTCATTTCTTGAACTCCTTCAAAAGTGCCTTAATTACACTGCAACATTTTTGCCATTTAATCGAAGTTGTTTGCCAAATCACTGCCAACGTCTTTATAAAGATTTTATCATGGTTCATATATTGCACTTTAACTCCGAGACTAAGAATTAATGAAATATATTTCTTTTCGTTTATTATGATCCTTTATGTTATAGTCAGCCGCCAAAGATTTAAACAGTTATCGTCCTGAAACGTTTCGAAACAAGGCTTGCTAGAGGAAGTTTTTTCACACGTTTTATCTCCTTACCTTGAAATTGCATTATTTCATCTTGATAATTAATGTTTACTGTTCTCTTCTAAATCCCGCTTTAAATGACACACGTAGCAATTTAACTTGTAATGAAATATGTGACTCTTTTTTTTTGTGGAAAGTAAAAAAAATGTGAATCTCGTACAGCTCATCGCTCCATCGAATGCGATATTCGCCGTGGCCAACGCGCAAAGGGCCATAAATCTTTCGCAGGACTTTTCTCTCAAAAACTCGCAACGTCGACTCATCAGTTGTTGTCATTGTCAAAGCCTCTGCACCATATAGTAGGACGGGAATTATGAGTGACTTATAGAGTTTGGTTTTTTTCGTCGAGGGAGGACTTTGCAATCTCAATTGTTTACTCAGTCCGAAGTAACACCTTATGGCAAGAGTTATTTTGCGTTGGATTTCCAGGCTGACATTCTTGGTGGTGTTTATGCTGGTTCCAAGATAGACGAAATTATCTACGACTTCAAAGTTATGACTGTCAACAGTGACGTGAGAGCCTAGTCGCGAGTGCGACGACTGTTTGTTTGATGACAGGAGATATTTCGTCTTGCCATAACTAAGCACAAAATTAAGATAAAGAGCTGTACCTACAGTTGACTTTTGATATAAAAACTCGGTCAATGTTTGATATATGTAACATAAAATAAGGGATAATCCTTCTCTTATAATGGTTTGTCAGAAATGGGTTGAATCGGACCAACACTTATCTTAGCCTACATTTACTTATTATACAAATTTTCGAGCTTGAGGGTGACCTTGTACCGCATATATCGACAAATACCGACCGGCTGACATAACTTAATTTTATTGGTTTTACACCTTAAAATATTTCTCGGGCTTTGCCAGTTGTAAGAGTATAAAATATTCGGTTCAGCTCAGCCTTTTTTTTTTACTTGTTTTCACGATCCTAACGATAAAAAATGCAATAATAATGAATTTTAATGTGAAAACTTGCGACCCTAGTTAAAAAGTTAAGCTTTATATTCGATTTCGGAAAGGGATGTATCAAAATAACATACAAAATTAACACAGAACATGAAACGGAATTAGCAAATACATTTTAGTATATTGGTTGATAAAAGGTTAGTTATTTTACCACTTACTTATGTAGATAATTATTTTATTTATTTATTTACAAGAATATTGAAACTATAACTAAATTACAGAACAATATATAAAGTAGAAGCTATGGCATCTGGGGCCTTAAGCTAATATGATATAGGTATATACTGTAGGGTGGGTCGATACCGGACTTTTTCGATTCGGGATTTCTAATAGTGTGGAAAAGTTGCCTTGGTACTTGATGATTCCAATGCAACGTTTTGTTTTGAGATCGGATTGCATCTTCAACCCCAACTCCGGCCTTGAAATTTCGGAAATTCGCMTAAAATCGTGAAATTGTCTACCTAGCGCCTGAAATACGTACCTCATGGCAAAATGTATGAAACAAAAGTTATTTGTCCCGTGGCTGCTCTCCGGGTTCCTCTCAAGCCCAACCCAACCAACCAATCATATGTCAGGCTTGTTTTAGTCTGAATCTGTGTCAAATTTATTGATAAAATCAGATTTTGTACGAAACTTTGGCACTTGTTGCCTAGATTTCAGTGTAGAGCGTATAAAACGATCACGAGATTGGGGGCCAATAACTTTAGAAGATGCCTCTGTCACCAGTTGGACGGTTCTCTCGACTGCCACGGTGTGAGAGGGGAATTCACTAAATCTCCATAATTCTGCAGTATTACCCGACAGYCCTTTTATGAGTTCTTCGTTAGAAACTGAACAAAGAACTGGTGGAACAGTCAAGGTAATAGTCTTCCAGTTAATTATATCGTAATWATTATTAGCTTTGAAATTCAGCTTTGGCACTTTATTACATCTAACCCTTCCATTTACAGTGTCATACTCTGCTTCTCTGGCTGCCAGAAGATGGTCAAGGGCCAACTTCTATCCGTTGGACAGTCATCATACTAAGGAGAAGGTTTTCTGAAAGAGCAAAGAACGCATTCTGTTGAATGGATGAATCGACAACCTTGCGCAGTTTAGCAGGTAAGTATCTCGACCTTTGAATTGCAGCATAGAGATGGCGCGAGCCATCTTTGATTGAACTGTTGAATCTTATTGAGAACCCCAAAGGTGAGTAAACTGTAAGTATGTACTTGACTAAAATCTTTATTTCCATTGTTGATTTGTCAGTAGAAATGTATAATCTCAGAACTCTATTTGCACAGGTGAGCCAGCGAGATTTGCACATGTTACCTGGCTAAATCTGAGGAACATTGACCGGAATTAACTGCTTCTGATATTTTATAGAGATAAGCTTGGTCTGTGCTAAGTTGGGTCGGCTGGTATTTGTGTGAAGAGCTATCCGAACGTGTCCTCTGGCGCAGGTGAATGAATGTGAGTGATAGCACTCGGCGAAAACAACGTCAAGGTGTGTGGCCGCAAGCCGATTTTCACCTTGCGCTGTGGCGCGCCGCATTTTCACTCGTATATCGGGAACGGTTCGTCCTACGACCATGATCACATATACCATTTCGGTAGCAAATGACGTGACAAATATCTTTTGTTTTATACATTTTGCCATGAGATTCGTATTTCAGGCGCTAGGTAGACAATTTCACGATTTAGGCGAATTTCCGAAATTTCAAGGCCGGAGTTGGGGTTGAAGATGCAATCCGATCTCAAAACAAAAAGTTGCATTGGAATCATTAAGTACTAAGGCGACTTTTCCGCACTATTAGAAATCCCGAATCGAAACAGGGTTCCATCTGCGGTCCATATATTTGGAACCTTATGATGGACACTCTGCTTGGGCAGCTCGASCCACTCTGTAAGTGTTGTGCGTATGCGGACGACCTTCTTCTTATGGTCGAAGGTCGCTCGCGGTCTGAGTTAGAGCGCGCGGGAGGAGATCTCTTAGAGATCGTGAATATTTGGGGTGTAAGTGTGGTTGTGGACATATCGAGGGAAAAAACGGTGACAATGCTGCTTAAGGGCAGATTGTCACCGGTTCGTCCACCGATTGTCCGTGYRAATGGGGTCAGCATCAGATATGTGACGCAAGTCAAATATCTGGGGTTGACTATGAGTGAAAAGATGTGCTTTACTCCACACTTGGCGTATGTGAAGGAGCGACTGCAGGCAACTGTAGGCAAAATACGCCGCATTTTGAGGAGCGGTTGGGGTCTCGGACGTCGTGCTGTCCGCACCGTATATTGTGGCTTGTTTGTGGCTTGTGCCACATATGGAGCCTCTGTATGGTGGGAGACAGCCACGACTGTCTGGGGGTCTCAAAAACTCCTCTCAATCCAGCGTGGTATGATGCTTTCTTCTTTGCCTGTATGTCGCACCGTCTCAACGGATGCGATGCAGGTTTTACTAGGTGCACCCCCTCTTGACCTGATTGTCATACAGCGTGCTGTTGCATTCAGGTTGAGAAGGGGTTTGAGTGTGTCAATGCTGCGGAACGACTGGATTTCCGACGATGATGTGGAGAGGGAGGGATATCTAGGGAGCAATTGGCTCCTAGATGATAGGGTTTGGCGTAGGTGGCAACAACGTTGGGACAACAGTCCTAACGGCCGAGTGACGTACGAGTACATTCSGGACGTTGGGTTCGTTGAGGATAACCCAGACTTCAGATTTTGTCTGARTCTGGGTTTCCTCCTTACGGGGCATGGGCCTCTGAATGCATTTTTGCATCAGAGGCACCTATCAGATACGTCGGGGTGTTTTTGTGGGGCGGGGTTCGAAAATTGGTCGCATTTAATTGCGGAGTRCCCGATGTACTCGGACATTAGGGATCCGCTGTACTTTTGAGTGCCGCGGAGTAAGGCTGTCGTCAGCAGGTACCCACGTTAAACACACTGGACGTTGTCAACAGTGACGTAAGAGCCTAGTCGCGAGTGCGACGACTGTTTGTTTGATGACATGAGATATTTCGTCTTGCCCTCGTTCACTGCCAAACCCATTTGTGTTGCTTCCTTGTCCAGTCTGGAGACAGCAGAACTAAYGGCGCGGGTGTTGAGGCCAATGRTATCAATATCATCGGCATACGCCAGCAGCTGTACACTCTTATAGAAGATGGTACCTTCTCTATTTAGTTCTGCAGCTCTAATTATTTACTCCAGAAGCAGGTTGAAAACGTCGCACGATAAGGAATCGCCTTGTCTGAAACCTCGTTTGGTATCGAAAGGCTCGGAGAGGTCCTTCCCGATTCTGACGGAGCTTTTGGTGTTGCTCAACGTCAGC
>NW_017537050.1:222758-248089 GCF_001853355.1 Bactrocera latifrons
AAAAAAAAGAAAGTACGAGTATGTTGTCTCTAATACGGTTTGCTATGGAAGCATAATTGGGAYCATTGCTTTGTTCTTCTTATTCTTCCTCACGGTTTTCAAAATCGAATTCATTTGCGCTCAAATCATCCMCTTTGTAGTAGATCAATGAAGCGCTTTACCTAGCCCGCGGGCGGCCGACTTTATTGCTCTCTCACAGATTCGCTCACACGTTTAGTCAAGCGCTCTCTATACATTGTGGAAAATTAATGTGCATTACGCATGTWATTTGTATGTGCGCGCTCATTAACACTTTTACTATGTTTAATATTGAGTGGGAAAACAAGCTTTTGTTTTCCGAAATTAATTTAGAKAAGTTGGTTCAAAACCATGAAAATATTGATTTTTMGTTTTTAGAYACAGCCGTTTAGGTAAAAAATTCAACATAAATTCAATATTTAAAATTTTTGGAATTTTAATTTCTTTTTGACACGTGAATTGTCTTTATTTTTGTAATTGATAAAAAATTAATAAGGAATTTCATTAATTTCACAATTTTGTAAAAGTTGTCGAATTACTTTCAAACTTTTTTTATATTAATTAATACTAAAGTTTTGTATTTTTCTTGGGTGTAGCAACAAGCTCTCTCATTCTCCAACACAAGCACACAGTTTGGTAGTGTGCGTTTGGGAATCACTGTAGTAGATGCAAATTATGGAGGGCACAAGCAACGTTTAAAATTTGACATGCTCCGGTGAGTAGTGTAGTTCTCGAGCACCCAACAAGCATCGAAAACGATTCTTCAAGACCACAATTGTCCGCTCTATAATATTTCTCTTTTTGGAGTGTCTCATATCTGTCTCTTATACACATCTAGATGTGTATAAGAGACAGGTGTAGTTCTCGAGCACCCAACAAGCATCGAAAACGATTCTTCAAGACCACAATTGTCCGCTCTATAATATTTCTCTTTTTGGAGTGTCTCATATTGTAATTACTCTTGTATGTATTTAAATACCTAACAGCCATGTATTTCTTTCACCTTCTCGATATCGCCGTTCCATCTGAAAGTTCAACTTGCTCAATCCCCATACATGCGAGTCGTGATTGCATCCTGGATACCGCGCATCAATGCGCGTCATCTGTTATCGCATACCTAAAAATAAATTGATAAAATTAAAATTTTCAATTGTGGCACTGATGTAAGAAAATATAATCCTCACCACCATAGCATTGATGCTGTAAAATCCTTTTCTATTGTAGTATAGAAAACYCTCTTCAGACGGTTTGATTATTTTTATATGCGTTTTTATATGACTCCTGGGAAGCTTGCCCTCGCATAAAACTCCTGTTTTACTTGTTTTTTTTCCTCGCCGGTCTGCTCAAATTTTATCCACTCACGACCCATTGCTACCTTGTAATCAGTACCAACTCCATGTTKGTAACTGCCTTTCTCAAAAAATCTCTAAGCAGAAACTATTCGATTAAGCGGAGATAAAGACGTCAAAGTACTTGCTGGAATTTCTTTCGCGAAACTATCTAGGACATACTTGAAAGCACCCTTGTTGAGTCTAAAGTTTTTTTTTTGAACCTAAATAAGTAAATAAATTATTTAAAAAAAATACAATTTATCACTTTCAACTCAATTTCTTACAATTCGGCACTCATCTCAAAAGGATTGCACATATCTAGCAATCTTCTCCTTTCAATTCTGGCYACGGCATTATCGGATGCATTGCTCTCCTCCTCAAGTAATATCGCTGCCGCTACTGATTCCATGTTAGTGTTAAAAAAAAAACGCGATATAATTTCTTTATTTTAATAAACCAACAATAATTTGTGTATTTTTGCTTTGTTATGTTTCATTTTCACACGTTTCAAGGCAAACAGCTGACTTCGAAAGAGCTACAGCTCTTCCTCTTCTTCTTTCAATCCAATCGTAACTAAGAATACCTACTTTCGATTCAGACGATTTTTATAATTTTTTTGTTTTGAATTATGCTGTAGCTAACTTTGGTGTTGATTTTGGAACCCTCCGTGTATAGAAATTTGAAATTACAGAGTTTTTCGATAGTTGCGTAAAATTTCTTTCTAAATACTAGTGGAGGAGTAAAATTTTTTTTTTTAAATGGGCTAGATTTGTGTTTATTGTTGAGTGGTCCAGTTTCCAGTGCGGAGTTTAGGAGTTTTAGTTAGGTTTAAGATTTAATGGGATGTAGAAATGTTTTGCTAAGTTTGTTATCCTATTTATTCAGGATGGAGTTTTATTATTATCTTTTTGAGGATTTTTAGATAGGAGCATGGGAAGAGGGGAGTAATCGTTGATTATGACCTATTTTATTAGTGTATCCGTACTGAAAACTCTATTGGTGTTCAACGGTAGGATATTGGCCTCGGAGTTGAGGGATATGATTGGGGTTGTTTTGAAAGCGCCAAGGTCTGTGCGTATGCTAGAATTAATGGTTGAATTTAGCTTTCTGGTAGTCGATTTTGGCGCGTAAGCGTATAGGCCGTAGTTGATTTTTGATTTCACCAACGCTTTTACTGCTAATAGTAATGACACTGTGTGCAATTGCATTTAGTACTTGCGAGGCATTTTCTGATGTCAAGTCGTTTTTTAAGTGCAGATACTAGGTAGTCGATGTGACTATTCCATTTGTATCTATTATTAAATATTCCGAGTATTTTAGGTTGTTAACAGAGCTTATCTTGATGTTGTTGCAGAGGGTGTTAACCTGGCAGTTGTGCTTCCTACATTGCGACCAGTTGGTAATGTCGTTATGTAGGTTGCTGAGATCTATCGGAGTGTTTTTTGATCTGTTCATTTTTTTTTATAATAATGAAGTCGTCAGCGTATGCCATGAAGTTTAATTCCTTGTGAAGGAAAATGATATTACTAAGCTTATTGTGAGCAATGAGGAAGAGTTTAACGGAAAATGGTGATCCCTGTGGGATACCATTGTGTAGGGGATATTGTTGAGAATAATGTGAATTTATTTTTATTTTGATAGTTCTGTTGGTCAGATAATTCTTTATGTGTCGGAAAATTTTTGAGCCGATATTCCAGGGTCCAAAATGGAGTGTAATCCCACTTTGTCGAAGGCTTTGGAGAAGTCTAGAGAGACGATTGATAGGTGTTTTTTGGCCGATAGGGATTGAGTGATCTGATAGTCTAGATATAGTAGGAAATCAGGCTCTGATTTTCCCTTCCTGAACCCCATCTGATGACTATGTATGAGTTTGTCTATTGCGACAAACCACCATAATCTATTGGCAATGATCTTGTCTAGTACTTTTGAGCAGCATGGATTGAGAGAAATATGTCGGTACGATTTAATTAAGGTTTTATCGAGATCTGGTTTTAGTATGGTAATTACCGTACTATTTTTGTATTTCTGCGGTAAGTATTGATTGTTTTACGGTTTTTGGTAGGTGTTGTAACATTTGGTAAGATATACAGTCAAGACCGGGTGTTTTGCCTTTGAGTCTATTTAGTGCAATGTCTAACTCCAAATAGCTGATATTTTCTTCAATAAAGGAAGCAGATTTGCTAGGTATTAGGGTGTATGTTCCTTTGAGAGTGTCTTGTTTACATTGCTGAAATCTTGACGAGAAGTTACGGTTTTGTGCTTCTTTCGACCAAAATTGTCCAAATATATTCGCAATTTCCGAATTGACGATCTGGGTTTAAGTCCGTAGAAGGTGCGAATGGTTGCCCATACCTTACATGGTTGTGCGTGCGGATTAATATTTGAGGTGAATTGACTAATAGACTCTGCTTTTGCTATCTTTATTTTTCGCCTGAATTTTGCTTGAGCCTTCTTATAATGAATTATATTGTCGTTCGAGATGTTTCTTTTTAATGTATTGCAATGGTGATTTTTTAATATTTTTAGTTCTTGTAGTGTGTTATTCCACCATGGGACTGCATATTTTCTTTTGCTTGATGTTTAGGATATGGATTAATTGGCGGCTTGAAGTAAGATCCTGTGGATGTTTGCAGTTTCTTTATTGATATTTGTTCTAACCGGTCTATTGTTGCTAAAATGGCTTGCTAGGTCATTGAGGTCACCCGTAATTAGTACAGGTAATCTGGATTGTGGAACTATGTTTTCTAAGTTATTATAAGTAAGTGGTGTATTGGGTGGAATGTACTTGGAGCTGATTATGAATTTAATCTTAAATTTATGATAACGTTCGTAACGTCAAAGTTATTAACTGTAGAGATGATATGTTTATGATGCAAAGAGTTGTGGGTAAGTAATGCGGAGCCATCGAACGCGTTTCGTGTGGAGCCGGAGGTATATACATGATACTTGTTAGGTATAGGTGTGGTCGTTTGTATGAGTGTTTCTTGGACAGAAACTATTTTCGGAGTATGTGATTTTAACAATAGTTGTAAGTCGATATATTTATTTGCGTATTAAATACTTAAATGAATGTAATAAGTATTCAGGTGGTAAGATAATTATTAATGTAGATAATTAATTTAGCACTTACACCTTAGCACCCACTGCGGAATGAATTTTTTTTTTTTTTTGTGTTATGGCCAAAAAATTGCCTTTTAATTCTTTAAGGTATTTATATGCATAAGCTTTACACAGTGTTTCAAATACAAGGTTAAAAGAAAAATCTCCCTGGTCGGATACCAGTGGAGTGACAGTAAATGTACAGAAGAAGACAGTAAATGTATATTGATGGCCTCCTTGGTCGGATACCAGTGGAGGTTGTACAAAGTATGTATGTAGAAAGATCGAAGCTAAGATGATTGGATGAACAACTGATAAGGCAAGACGATTTGGGTTTGCCTGCCGAAAAGCAATGACGAARAACGGGAAAAGCTGCTGGGCGCCGAAAATAGCAAGAATGTCCGCTGATGTTAGTCGCTCGTAGAACGCGATCGAAAAAGAAGGCGCCTCTTCCAGGACGAGGATTTTTGCTCGTTGGGCTGTGGAGAGTTATGGTGGGTTGATGTACGACGTGTATTGGTGTGTGTGTGGGTGTAGACTGCTGCTTCCAGTCGATGAGTGTTGTCTCCAAGTGTGGTGAGTGTGCCAGTGTTGCTTTGTGAGTGGTGTGTTGTGTGAGGGCGGGAAGCTTAACTCATTTAGCAATCCCGGCCCCCTTAGGCGAATGTTCAGCCTAGCAATCGCTGGAATTGTTGCAGCGTTGTCACAACGTTGCGAAGTCCGGACGTGCGCCGGTAGTGTGGCCTTTGAAGATGGCACCTGGATGGTGCTGCGTTTCGCGGATGCCATAGACGGGAGTCAGGAGGTTGTGCCGGTCTTCGTCGTCGTGTCACACGGCTGGGTTGCTGCGGTCTGCAAGTGGCAGGAGGCCGACCAACCTCACATCTTGGGGTGCGGTGGAGCAGCGTGTGATGCTGCCTGCCACTCATTTGGCACAAAGCCCCAGAGTCACAGTCCTGAGTCGCGTGCGTGTGTGCCAGACAATTGTGGCAATGCCCATGCGCCTCTGATACCTGCTGCCGCTGGATGGGTGACATGCCCTTGAAAATCCACAATGTTGCAGTCGGTGGGGGCGGCGACAAAGGGGGTGCACGTGTGTCATTACGAGGTGAAGTTGACGGGGCTTTGCGGTGATTGTACGGTGCCCCGCGTTGGGACAACCCCAGGACGGGGCACACTGATGGCCGATCGCAGTGCTGGCGTTGGAGTTTACATGTTTTCTGAATCCATGTTTGCCTATATGCAGGAAAAGTCGTATTTAGTTGCAACTCATTTCTATATATTATGAAATTGTGCTATTTGTAACCAACTTTATTTGGCTTGTCAAAGTTTAGTAATCTACCCATTATTTTGTAGTATCTTTATGATTTATCATATGTGCGATTGATTTCGGTTTTAGTTATCAGGCGGATTTTTCAATTTCTGCGTGTCAGTATTACTGTACGAATTATTTATGATGTGCATTTTTATTATTATCTGCGGTTGGTAAGAGCAGAGTTTAACGAGCGGTCTCGTTAGAGTTCCGCTTTGAGTACGGAGGTCAACTACTTGTATGTGACCGTCAGAGCCGTGATGTAGCTTCTCTCTGCGACCAAGCCACCGTTCTGTAGGGGGGAGACAGTCGTCATGTATTAGGACAAAATCTCCAAGCTTTGGCGCCTTTTCGGGAGTTTTCCAGTGGTACATTTTGTGAAGGTTCTTTATATACTCCTCCTTCTATCGGCAACTGAAATCATGATGGAGAATTATAATTMTTTCCCATCTATTTAGTAAGGAAAGCGACTCCACGCCTGGCCCAGTTATGGCCAGAATGGGTGCTCCTTTGAGAAAGTGGCCTGGTGTAAGAGCTGTTAAATCTGACGGATCTTGCGAGAGTGTCGTCAATGGCCGTGAATTGAGAACGGCTTCAATACGAATTAATAACGTTGTAAATTCTTCAAAATTAAATTTTTAGTTTCCACCTACTTTTTTAAAGTGGGATTTAAAGATTTCTACCGCGGATTCCCATAAACCACCCATATGAGGAGCGCTTGGAGGGATGAACGGCCAGTTAATGCCTTGGAGAGCGTACTTTTGTGCAATCTCAGGTGAAACTTGCTTTATAAAGTCCACAAACTGTTTTTCAGTGGCTCTTTGAGCTCCTATAAATGTCTTGCCATTGTCGCTCATGACATTTGACGGAAAACCACGTCGTCCGACAAAGCGAGCCAATGCTCTTTTGTCAGTCTCTTTTGTCAGATTAGTACATAGCTCGAAGTGTACTGCTTTTGTCGTAAAACAGACAAAGACAGCCACGTAGCCTTTCATTAGTGTGATAGACCTTAGCATGGATGCCTTTATTTGAAAAGGCCCAGCAATATTGACACCTGTGATAGTGAAGGGCAGAGAAAAGTTGCAGCGTTCCGGTGAAAGTGCTGCCATATCTGCGTTCGCACCTTTTGTTTATACATTGTGCATATCTTGCATGAAAAAATGCATTTCTTTATTTCCGGCCTGAGTCTTGGGATATAAAACTCTTGGCGGACTTGTTGTTGCATGAGGCGGTGTTCTGCGTATAATAATAGTACGTGGACATAATTGAGATATAATGTTGCAAGTTGCGATCTCTCTGGTATAACAATGGGATGACGTTCGTTATACGTTAGGCTTGAATTGACAAGCCTACCATTTGCAGGAAGTAGACCCTTCGTATTTATGAATGGATATTCATAGGATAGAATAGGATAGGATGGATAGTACTAGGAGTGAGCTCTTAGTAAGGCTTGGGGGTAAGATGAAAATCTCTCAAGGATGTCAGTATCATCCAATGTAGTGTGAAAGGAGTCAATCTTTCGAATTTCTGGGGCAGTAATGTTGCGCATGGGCGATTGTGTCCAAGAATCGGGAGATTCTGTTAACCATCGGGGGTTCCACTATAGGGTGGAAAGGTGCAGAGGTTTGCACCCTCTTGTACCTAGATCAGCAGGATGGTCAGCAATGGCTACGTGTCGCCAAGTGGCTGATCCCACTAGGTCAAGAATTTGAGACGTTCGATTAGAAATATACGTTTTTCATGCATGTGGTAGTTTTTCCAACTAGGCTAATACAATCTCGGAATCGGACCAGAGATATAATTTATTTTTTGCCATATTCAGTTGAGTTTGCACTATGGACTAGTTTAGCAAGTAGCAATGCACCACATAGTTCTGGTCGTGGTAGACTTATTGTTTTTAGAGGAGCCACTTTTGCTTTTGCAACTAGTAAATAGCTTGTGGTCGCCTTGTCGCTTTGTGTGCGAACATATATATTGGCGCAATACGCCTTTTCAGAGGCGTCACAAAACCCGTGTAGTTCGACTTTGTGCTCTGGAGCATAATTTACCCATCGTGAGATTTGTATTTGTGTGATATCGTTTAGATTGCTCGGGAACTGGGATCACTTTTCTAAACGAAATGGTTTTACTTGCTCGTCCCAGTCAATCCCATCTAGCCATAATTCTTGTATCAGGATTTTGTCTTGTATCATAGTTGGCAATAGCCATCCTGCGGGGTCAAAAAGTTTTGCCACAGAGGAGAGAATTTGGCGTTTTGTAATGGCGGATAATGCGGATATGGACTCAGTCGTGTATAAAAACTGGTCCGATATCGCATTCCATTGGATGCCCAGAGTTTTTGTAGTACTTTCYWYWTCGAATATAAGGAAATTAGTGTCCAACAAATTTTCTTTTGGTATATTTTTTAAATATATTTGGGTCATTTGCCGTAATCTCTTTTAATGGAAACCGTGCAGATTTGAGAGCTTGGATTATCTGTGATAATGATTCGTATGCTTGTGGAAGACTGTGGCTTCCAGACAGAATATCGTCTACATACGTTTGTGTTTTTAACACCTGGGTTGCCAGAGGAAATTCTGACTTGGTGTTTTCAGCCAATTCATGGAGTGTTCGAATGGCCAATCATCTTTATGTACGACTATTTGTCTATAAATTTTTTCGACGTCTTCGTTGAATACGTATTTGAATATACGCCAGTTTTGAACAAGCAGCATTAAATCAGGTTGGAGCGTGGGTCCCGTAAACAAGATATCGTTTAGGAAATTCCCCGAGCTAGTGGATCTTGAGGCGTTGAAGACATCTCTTACTTTAGTTGCTTTTTTATCTGGCTTTACTACTGCATGATGTGGCAAGTAGTATTTTCCATTGATGATTTTTTCGCACGGGCTTACTTCCTCCGTGTGATCTAATTGGAACTATTATTTAAACACACCATCATATTCTGGTTTGAGTTCACCTTTTTTAAGTATTTTTCTCTCCACACTTTGAAACTGCTGTATTGCAGAAGTGCGAGCGTGACCTAAGGCGATTGTGTTGGGAAATTGTTTTTTTTTGCGGTAGTGTCGTACATACTGACCATTATCTGGTCTAGTAGTTGTGGCTTTGTAAAAGTCTTCACAATACTGATCATCTGGTGAAGTAATTGAAATGGGGGAGTGTTCTAAAATTTTCACAATTGTAAATTGAGGTACTCGTTTGAGATTTCCTCAACTTGAGTTGTCATTGATGTGACTGGTGTTTTAGAAATTTTTTCAACACCTTCTAGTATGATTTGCGATATAAGGTCGCTGCCTAATAGAAGGTGAGCGGGGGTGTTGCAGTTGGGATCTGCTGGCGTCAGGTGTGAAATCTTATCCCAATGCTCGCTATTTATTTGATAGCTTGGAAGCATGTTTGTTAGTTGCGGTAAGACAAGAGCATTTGCTTGAATGCGCTCATCCGCTTGGGGAGAAGTTAGGATAATGGGGCAGATTTTACTTGAGTTTTGTACTACTCGTCCGCCCATTCCCGTAATATCAAAGTTAGCTTGTTTTGTTGGCAGATTTAGCCTATTTTGTGCCCTAGACGCTATGAAAGATCGTTGTKATCCTTGGTCTATTAGGGCCCTTAGCTTAAACAGTTCTCCTCGATGCTCGATGGAGATGACTGCTGTGGGTAGTACGAGCATGTGTAGCGTTTGAGTTTTTAATGCCTTTGAGCAGCATGGTGCTTCTTGGCAATTTTGTGGATTTGGCACTTCGGGATTTGTTGTTACAACTAAACCCGTGGCTCTTCTGATATTTGCGCTGTTTGGGGGTAAGCTGGAAAAATTATTTATATGAAGCATCGAATGGTGTCGTTTATGACAATAGACACAGTTAAATTTGCTTTCGCACTCTTTGAGTGTATGCGCATGTGACAGACCGTTTGCAAAAAGTCTTTTGCTTTTCACGAAATTGTTGCGGTCGATAATATTCAATTTTTTAAATCTCTCGCAAGATTTGAGCTTATGCCCTCCTGTACATAGTTCGCATGATCTATGTTTATGCTGTTCAGATGAGAACGATTGCGTTTTGAAGAAGCTTCTGTTTAAATTGTTGTTGCTATTGGCTTGGGGCTTGTGGAACATTCTATTGAAGTCTTGCTGAATACCTTTTGGTTTACTTGTAATTATTTTTTGTCTACCCTKTCTGCGATTTCGTAGTGAGTAGTGAGAAAATCTCTCATTTGTTGCCACGTTGGGCATTTTTTTCGTGAGGAGAGCGATTGCTCCCACAATAATAACGACTTTTCTGGTAATGCTGCTATGTATATATTTACCAGTCCCAGTTCCAGTCCCAGTTGTTTGTGGGAATGTTTTGTGTCGATAAAATCGACAAACAATTGGAAACAGTGGATTGAAGTTTGATAAATTCTTCACTGGTTTCCCTTTGAATTTTTGGCAAGTTCATTAAAATTGTTATCTGCTTATCGACCAATATGAGTTCATTCTCGTATCTTGATTTTAAAACTTCCCAAGCCATATTAAAATTGTCGTCATTTAATGCGAACTGTTTTACTATGACGCCAGCTTGACCTTTCGTTTTGTATCGGAGGTGATACAATCTTCGTGCATTAGATAATTTTGGGTGGTTTATGTAATCGGCTGTGAACATGTCCCGGAAGGACGGCCATTGTTCATAACCCCCATGACAAATTTCTGTGTCACATGCGGGCACCTTGAGGAGGATGCCTGAACTTGCCTCTTGACTTTRTACTTGTGGCATCTCTACTCGCGGAAGTGGAGTAGGTGCAATTGCTTTAATTAGTTTCAATTGATCAGTAATCATTGCTGTCGTTTCTTCAAATTGGTCTAAGCAATTTTCATATTTAGCGAAAGCCGAGAATTTGAAATTTTCTAGTAGATCTCAGCCTTCAGATTGTAATATTGCGTCAAAAAGGTTGGATGGAGAAGTATCCAAAAATTGTCCAGATTTTCTTTTTTGATTTATAATGCCGATTCAGAATTATCTTGAATCGGCGAAAATGAAAATCGAGTGCAGTATTTTATAAAACTGTCACTCTCAGCAATAAATTTACTGTACATTTTTTTAGTGGCACCTTGGTTTGAGCGTGTAGCTTCTGCAGATGTACATGGACTTTTTTCGTCCGAAAGCATTTTGGGTACTTTTAGTAATTGAGAAGATTTAGATTCTGTAGAATCTGCGTTCATTTAGAAAAGGTCAATTTTATTAAATAATTTCTATCAGTGTAAACTGATTGACTTTAAACAAATTCGTGATTTCTCTGCGAAATCTTTTATCAATGATAAAATTTATGATTTTCTTTTCGAAGTAAATCAAGTAATATTTTGTTTTCTGTTTATTAATCTCGAAAATGGTGAAAAATTATTTATTATTTATTTAATTATTCAAATTGCAAAATTTAATTGAATAATAATTTGTATTGTGCTTCTATGTCTTATAGGGTATACCTATAGACGAGTCCGTTTGTATGTACTTGCAACTGAGTGCTCGTATAAGAGATCACTTTGTACATAGATAAGTACGCAATCCTGCTTGTTTTTGCTTACCAAAGAACAAGGGGTATTGCCGAAAATGTGCCAATTTGAACTTTGAACACGTAAAATAAATTTTTCGCAATCGTTTATTTATTTTCTTATTTATGTAAAAATATATATTATGAAATTTTATATTTTCTCTACCGAACCGTTTAGTTTCTTGCGAATCCGTATTTTTTTTTTTTTTTGTTTTTGTTTTTGAAGGTATTGAAAATTGGTGTGTGGTACCCTAGTAGGGTATAATGTCTCTTATATATGTACTTATGTATGAGTACCTGTAAGCAGGAGTATTTTCTTTTTCCTTTGGGCGTGCGCGCATAGACGGAATTGAAAAACAAAAGAAATAAAATAAAATCGTTTGTTACACTCAAATCGTTCACACTTATAAATAAATAAATAAAAAAATCGTTTGTGCCCTTCGATTTGCAAATGTGCACTCTCCTAATGTCCCGTAAATATGTGTGTACTATGGTGAGCACAAATTCCGGTACTTCACTTAGATGCTCTCCAACGGATGAGGATATATATACATATAATAAGAATGAATGAATGAATGTATGTGGATGAGCACAAATCCCACTAGTGCAATTGCTCTCAACGGATGAGAATATATACGTATAATAAAGAGTTAAAATATACAAATATATTTGTATGTATGTAGATGAGCACAAATTCCGGTAGTGCACTTGCTCTCAACGGATGAGTAAATATATATATATATACGTATGATTAAATTTTTTAAGTATATTAAAGCGTATATATAGTGTATTGAATTAGTGCGTACATGTGAATATGCAATTTTTGATTTGGTTTTCTTGACCTTTTCTCGTTTTTTTTTTTTTTTTTTTTTTTTTTTTTTTGATGTGTATATGTATATATAAAATTCTTTGTTTTTGCCTTTACTTTAGCTTACTTATTAAAGGCAATCCTGCTTATTGCTTGATCAAGCATAAGGGGTATCGCCGGACTCTTGTGCAAGTAAAATACTTGAATTTTTTTTTTTTTTGTTTGGGGATATTTTGTGTTTTGATACAGGAAGGTAAGCAGTAAATGGCAATTAAAATATTTATATATTTCGATATATATACATATATATATATATACATGTGACCTGGTCTACGAAAAGGGAGCTAACGTGCGAAAACTAGTTTTCTGGGAAACAGCTGTTAAAAATAAACAACTCGTTTCGTCAGTTTCTCGTTATCTCATTAATTGTTCTCCTTTCCAGAGGCTTCAAGGACGTCCAGTAAGTGTTGTTTTTGGTCGGAATATTATTATAGTTCATCGTGTAAGTTGCTAGTGTGAAACATTTAAAAACGTAACACTGAAGAAGTGACGTTTACTCTAATACCGCTCAGCTGCTGTTGTCTTGTTTTCATTCGTCTCTCTTTCCGGATGTTTTGTTGTCACATTTGTTAAGTGTTTCTGTTGATTATCGTCTTCGCATTTCGCATGAAATGAAACATGAGTGTTTATGATCTCATCTTCCATCCGAATCAACTAAAAAGTGAAAATTGATTTTTTGACACATAAGCCCCCTTTCCGTAGACCAGGTCACATATATATAACTCATCAAGTTATTCTATCTCCAAGTTAAATGAAATTGTCACAAAATTTTCACCGTAATAATATACATATATGCAGAAATTGAGAAATGAAAAATGAAATATTAAAAGGAATCGATACGACTAACTTTGATATCCGTCATGGGATTTTGGGGATTAGTGTTGGCCAAAGTGTGGGTCGGAAGATTTTTGTCCCTGTAATCCTGCCCTGGGATGGTTCGGTGGGTTCCTTGCTTGCTGGCTTGTTGTTATTTGTGTTTTTATTCCGCGCCTGATTTATGTATTAATATGCAATTAATTACATATATGGCTTTTTGATGCCTGCCCGTATTCTTTTGATTATACTCGTATATATACATATTTTTATATTTCGCTCCCGATTTCTTTTGTTTTTTTATAACTGCTATTTTTTTGGCACCGCACTGTTACTAATATGTTAAACAAATTATTTATATAATATATAGTTTGTATGTACATATATATGTCTATGTTCCTTTTTTTTGCACTAAACTTCCGCTGTACGGTTTGCGCACAGTCTTTTTGTTGTTTTCCTGTACTTGTATATTTGCACTCGCGCACTTTTTAGTTATTTATTTAATTTTGTTTGTTTGTCACAAAATTTTTCTTTTTTTTTAGTATTTCACCTTCTCGTTTTTTTTTATTTTTAGTTAAACTAGTTTGCTAGTTTTTCACCATAGTGCCATTCAGAATGGCTCGAAGGACCATAGATATTTTACCACTTACTTAGGTAGATAATTAATTTAGAACTTACACCTTAGCCCCCACTCCGGAATAAAATTTTTTTTGTGTTATGGCTAAAAAATTGCCTTTTAATTCTTTAAGGTAATTATATGCACAAGCTTTACACAGTGTTTCAAATACAAATGTTAAAAGAAAAATCTCCCTGGTCGGATACCAGTGGACTGACAGAAAATGTATGGAAGACGACATTAGATGCATATTGATGGCTTCCTTGGTCGGATACCAGTGGAGGTTGTACCAAGTATATAAAAAAATCGAAATTAAGATTATAGATCTGATGAGGCAAGATGATTTGGGTTTGCGCACCGAAAAGCAATGAAAAAAAAAAAACGAGAAAAGCTGCTGCGCGCCGAAAATAGCAAGAACGTCCGCTGATGTTAGTCGCTCGTAGAACGTGATCGAAAAAGAAGGCGCCTCTTCCAGGACGAGGGTTTTTGCTCGTTGGGCTGTGGAGAGTCATGGTGGGTTGATGTACGAAGTGTATTGGTGTGTTTGTGGGTGTAGACAGCTTCCAGTCGATGAGTGTTGTCTCCAAGTGTGGTGAGTGTGGCCAAACGTATTCGAAAATAGTCTTTCGATTTTTTTGAAGCCATGAAAAATAATAGTAAGCTATGTAGTGGTGCGTTTTTATACTCTTGCAACGTGCTGCAAGTATAATAGTTTTGTTCACATAAGGATTGTATGTATCATCTAAAACTAAGCGTGATAGATATAGGGATAACTATATTTATAAAAAGAACGTGTCACGTTGTTTGTCCGCGATGAACTTCCAAGCTGCTGAACCGATTTTAGTAGAATTTGGCACACTGTGTCGATCGATAGGGTAGTAAAAACACTTCATAAATAAGGCCACTATATTCATAGCTCTATTAAATGGACGTCCTATTAAGCGGACATCTCAATAAACCATGCACATTGCTGATGTTTATTAAGTACAATCTGTAAGTGATGGCAACTCTGTTGCCCAACAAGTCTCAGATAAAACGAAGCAAGTGGCAACAACCAACAGGGCACAGTCAAAAAGCAGCCATCAGGGAGTGAACAATGTAAAATAACGAGCTTACGCGAGTATGGTTTTTCAAGTTCAGAATTGAGATTATAAACCCCTACACGCCTACATACATATGAAAGTACATGTGCGCTGGTGAAGGGCTACGGGCACTTTCAGATATATATAACCGATACATAAAAGCAGTACGATGGGGAAAATTAGTGATTTGAAGGTGGAACAACTAAAGAGGTTGCTACGGTTAAGACAATTAGCGACGACTGCAACGTCTTAGCGCATATGAGGAGTCCAACAAGGTATCAATGGTGGCACAACTGCAGCAAGAGGTGAAGCATTTACGTGAAATGATGGTATAGCTACTACAGCGAGGCGGAAATTGGTTTCGTGGTGGCCAATGCAACGAGGAAACCAAAATAAATCGTAAAAGAACATTGTTTTCGAGTGGCGGCACTAGGTATACGTTACAAACTGAGCGAGGTAGCCATCATACGCTGGATTAAAACATAGAGAACTCCAACAAAGCATTTCGGCAATGAAGTTCACAACATTGAAGCAGATGAGAGACGCCATCGAGGACTATTTCATTAATCGCAGAGGGCTAAGTGAGTCACACGTATATCAACTAAGCAAGCGAGACAACAATAACGAAAATATGCTGAGTTAGCGAAACAATTGCAACTCACCTGGACATTTCTCCAACAAATGTCCATTGCCGCAGAAACGACATCGCTGAACAACGGGTAACAAAGTTCATCCAAACGGAAAAAAGCAGAACGAAATAAGATGCAAAGTCTTCTGACAAGCTATGCCGATGTTTTCTCCAGTGGGCTGAAAGATATTGGCAAAACTGACGTAGTCCAAGCGTATCCCATCGTATCCCAGAAACGAAGCGTGATATTGTCAACAAGATGATTGAAGAATTACTTGAGCGTGATATTATCACGAAATCGACATCCGAATACGCAAGTCCCGTGGTCTTAATCAAGAAGCATAATGGAAGTTATCGGTTATGGATCGATTATCGGCGAATTAATAAGATGACAAAGAAAGAAAGTTTTCCAGTCCCGAATATTGAAGAACGGCTACATGAAGCAAAACGTTTCCGATACTTTTCGTTACTCGATTTGAATAGTGGGTACCATCAGATCGAAATGGCACCCGATAGTCGGAAAGACACTGCTTTTATCACAACGGACGGTTTATATGAGTTCAAACGCATGCCGTTTGGTCTAAAGAATGCACCAGCTGTGTTTAATAGACTCATGGCAGAAATCCAAAGATGAGTAGAGACGGGCGATATGCTGCATTATATGTGATGAAATGAAATAATGAATGAATGTAATGAAATATACGCACCTGTGGACTCACAGTGAACGTTAACAAATGCGTGTTGTTCCTGCAAACAATAACATTTTTGGGACATCAGCTAACTCCTGAAGGCATCAGTCAGGGCAACGTCAAAACCAACGCTATCATAAATTTTCCACAGCCGAGAAATGTCACTGAAGTACGCAAATTCTTACCTCTCAGTGCCTACTTTCAAATATTCGTTGATGGTTATTCCATTATTTCTGAGCCGTTACGCAAATTGCTACGCAACGACGCCGCATTCGCATGGAGACAACAGCAAGAGTCAGCATTCAACGAACTCAAAACCGCAGTATCATCGAAACCAACCATAGTCAACTGTCGCATCAAAGCAGAACACGAACTACATACAGACGCAAGCTCTATCGGCCTTGCAAGCGTTTTGTTGCAAGTCGAGAATGGACAACTGCACCCGATCTCATACTTTAGTCGGCCTACTACAGACAACGAAAAACGTTTCCGTAGCTATGAACTCGAAACATTAGCGATTGTGGAATCATTGGAAGGATGCAAATACTACGAATACGGAAAAAAGAAATCGAAAACACGACAAAAAACTACTATGGCTTGTTCCGAAGCAGTTAAGGTTCCAAATACTCCACGTTGACAAAACAATGAAGCGAATTCTCAGTCTCTTCTGGTTTCCTCGAATACGCAATTACGTAAGAACTACATCAACTCATGTGTGGGTTGCGCTTTAAATAAAATCTCTGGCGGACGACGTGAGAGTCGATATCACTACGACATTGTTAAACCAATACCGTTTACGACAATACACATTTATCAGGTGCGTTGGTGGATTTCTTTACCGGTGACCTCCCAATGGTTAACGCTCACTCCACAATTACAGCTCCCTAAGCGTACTGCACTGCAGTAGTAATTCTACTTCCACATCCTGGAAGCTGCAATCGCACTCGACCGCTCTAGAACCATGGCTCACCGAATGGAATGGAAATTGGAACATTRAAAAGTCCATACATTATTGAATACCCTCACACACTACTTATAATTGTTAAGAGACGTACTTGCAGGATCCCGCCTCAGATTAAAGAACGGCTGCTCATATATAGAACACTCTGACCGATCTGCTCATGGAGGAGGAGGAGGGAGCTCAACTGGTTCAAATTTTAAATTATTCAAGTCTTTTAAAATAAAGTTCTATATTGCGAAGAAGTGGGTAAACCTTTTCATGTTAGAAGTGACGTCCTTCGTCAAGTCTTAAAATATCTCTCCGTTCAAATATCTTTGAACATGTTCTTCTTAGACAATGCTGAAACAGTATAAAGCGGATATACATACATACATATATAAAATTATATGCATTTACATATTCCAGCTTACATACATAAATAAATGTATTCTTATCATCATCTTTCGGCGCACCCCCCTTTGTGAGGTTTGGCCTAGTGCACATGTGTCCTCCAAACATCTTGGTCATTTGAGGTTTCTCTATACAAGGAGCGTTCCAAAGTAAACAGGACTTTTTTTGATTTTATTGATTGGAGGTGAAGTTATTGCGTTTTAAATGTCAGTATGTTTGTGTTATCGGTGCAAAATGAGCTTCGAACAAAGAGCCATTATTAAATTTTGTTTTAAAATTAGTAAAACTTTTACCGAAACATTTCAATTGATGAAACAAGTTTATAGCGATGATTGCCTATCCCGTAGCAGAGTGCACGAGTGGTTTCAACGTTTTTAAAGTGGTCGTGTGGACATAAATGACGATCAATATGTGTACCAATTAAAATCCGTGATCACCGGGAATTCCATCGAAACTGTGCTTGAATTCATCAAAAATCAGCCGAAATCATCATTGAAATTCATGAAAATGGAATTGAACATCTAAAAAACATCGATTTATCGCATTTTGATCGAACATTTGCACTTACGAGAGGTGTGTGCACGGTTTGTTCCGCACAAATTGACTGATAGATTACGTTAGGCTAGATGGCTGATCAAAGATCGCACATGGACTATGGTAGTCCTTTGTGATGCCATAGAAAAAAAAAAGAACTCCCGTGTTCGGACTTACAAATCGGCAAAACGCTTAGTAGCCAAAACAAATTTACAAAGGCGCTTAATATCTACACCCACCAGTTCGGTAAGATGTTTGAAAGTATGTGCCCCGAAGTGTCTTAGTCTAAACTTCCCAAATGCGGGACAGTCAAGAAGGAAGTACTGGCTAATTTCTGCCGCATCTTTTTCTAAGCAGCTTCTGCATACGGCGTCCGGTAAGATTCCCAGTCTTACAGCATGTGTGCCAATAGGTCAATGGCCCGTCAAGAGCCCCACTACTAAAGAGAGGCTAGCCTTGCTGTAGGCAAAGAGATTGCTAGATCTCCTGCGATCTATCTTGGGCCAGAAGCTTTTGCGACTGCGCAGGTACCAATGCTGGCCCAGCGTTGACCAAGCATCCGCAAGACCCAACTATCCCAACAGTAGTAGAACACAAGCGGACACAGGAGCACCGACCTATTCCCATTCTACCGATAGCAACTCTAGAGTGMCCTTCCTTGCTAGCTCATCAGCTTTGCAGTTACCCGCTATTCCGCTGTGGACCGGCACCCATACAAGTCTTATAGTAAATACTGTCGCCGCCAGACACTCCTGAACCAGCCCTGAACGCACTGTGAATGAATTCAGGGCTAGTATCGCTGCTCTACTATCTGAGGGAATGGTAGTAGTAGCAAATCTCAGCCTGGAAAACATTGCAGTAATCGGGCAGTCTGAAACTGTAGCTGATAGAGAGCTCCCGACAGTAAACCGCTCCACCAACCTTCCCCCTAAACTTTGAACCATCCGTGAAGAAGCTTACTGCCCCTCTCCTCCAACAGGTTCTTCCCACCCATACCTCCCTCTTCGGTATATGGGCAGAGAAGGAACCGCCGGAGTGTGATAAGGCGACTCCATGATCCAAATGCCACCTTTGCGGGAATACACCTTCCGGCAATGTCCGCGGGCGTTATGTTCAAAATTGCATTAAGTTCCATGGTTGGGACGGATCTTAATGCACCGCACATGCTGCTGAGCGCAGCCCGTTGAACGTTTTCGAGTTTCTTAGCAAGTGCGGTCTTCTGTAAAACCCTCCACCACGTAAAGACTCCATAAAACATTATGGGCTTTACTATGGTGCCATAGAGCCAGAGGACCACCTTCGGTGATTTTGCCAATAGCTCCTCTACAGCAGTATAGGGAAATTGATGCCTTTTTGGCTCTCTCCTCGATGTTCGACTTCCATGAAAGCTTCTTATCCAGAATGAGCCCTAAATGCTTCCTCCCACTTGCGGCAGCGGTGCCACCGGGATCTTATACCTTCTAATAAATAAAACCATTTCTGCTTTATTCGGGTTGATGGATAGTCCACTGCCGACCGCCCACTTTGTAACAACGCCGAGATATTCCTGCGTCAGCTCATATACGGTGCGTAGGAACTTTCCTTTGACCATAAGTGCTACATCGTCTACATAAGCAATCACCCGACACTAACCACTAGGATCCATAGAAGAGGAGAAAGAACCCCGCCCTGAGGGGTTCCCTGCTCACATTTCGCCGCGAGTACGCGCTGCCCCATTCTGTTGTTGTACAGAACACTGAAGATGAGGTGCTTGAGGTTCGATTCAACCCCAAGACCACCTAAAATAGTTATGACTGCCTCCGGCAAGACATTGTGGAAAGCTCCCTCAATATCCAGGAAGGTCTCAACAGCGAAATCTTTAGCCTCAATGGCTTCCTCGAGCCACGAAACGATAGCGTGCAGGGCCGTGTCCACCGACCTGCCTCCTGGCCGACCCATCTCCTGAGAGATAGGCTCTCGGAAAGCGCTTCCTTAAATATCAGTCCATCAGTCTCTCCAATGTTTTAAGCAATAAAGAGGAAAGGCTGATGGGTCTGAAACCCTTGGCCGTGACGTGGGAGCYCCTGCCCGCCTTCGGGATGAACGTAACTTTGACTCGTCTCCAGGCCCCCGGGATGTAACCTAATCTGATACAGTTCGCATAGATCGGTAGCAACCAACTGCATGACACCTTAACAGCCTGCTGCAGCTGCGCTGGTATGATGCCGTCCGGTCCTGAAGATTTGAACCGTTTGAACGAATTAATCGCCCATGTCAAGTGTCGCTCGTCTAGAAGGTCTGCAAAGGCCGTGCATCAAGAAGCATCTGAAGTGTATCTTCACTGCTCAGGGCCCACTTCCTATTTACATTCTTCAGATAACCAGAGGCCCTGGGCTTTTAGCGAGAATACGCCTGAATCTGGAGGACTCGTGACAGCCCACCACTTTTCGCAGAAGGTCTTCCACGATGTCCTCTTACCCTTATTAACTCGGACTCGAAAGTCCTGTTTTGTACAACGCCCAGTCGTCAGATAACCCATTCCTACGAGCCCTGTTAAATAAGCGTCTGCAAGATGCCCTAATTTCTGAGAGCTCCATAGTCCAAAATTGAGGTTTCCCTTTGCCCTTCGGTGTTTTCAGTGGACAGGAGCTCTCTATTGCAGTATTACTTCCTGCTGCGCGAGGAAGAGTTTGCCGAAGTCTCCTGCGATAGCCTTCCCAGTCCGTGTTCCCGGGATTTCTGAATGATTTCCTAGGGGGACCTTCTCCGACTAAACTAAAACCGATGCACCTGTGATCAGAAAAGGAGTTATCATCGAGGACCCTCCAGTTTGAGATCGGCGGAGCAATTACATGAGAGGCTCGGGTGAGGTCGAGAACCTCCTCCCTGCATACGGTCACAAACGTAGGAGAATTTCCCCTATTAGAGATGCGAAGATTTTCGCCTACTCTGAGGCCTGCCAGGGTTTTAACGGGACGGAGGCAGTTGCGACATTAGCCCAACAGCCATTTCTGATGGGTGTCACCCCATCATACTCAGGTATCAGAATGTCGCAGCCATCAGCGCAGGGTTCAAAGGACATTCAAAGGACGATTAGTTCACCAAAAATTACATTTTACATTTACCATTAACCACTCCTCGTATTAACCTGATATGGCACCATGCGACTGGAATCTAAGTCGGTCGGACCGACAATGTGTAGTTTATTTTCGATGAGTTTCACTGACAATTCACAAATTTATTTGTTTGTTTACATTTTGATCGACGACAATGGTAAGTTTTGGATGCCTTAATATTAACCCGCGAAGAACACTGCAAATTCAATGAGTAGGGCTTTTCCCCACGAAAACATGTTTTCATTGTCGGTCCGAACATAGTATTAGAGTAGAGTATTGTTTTAGGCTTCTGAAAGAAAGATTTGGAAGCTTTAAGCAGCGAAACATCAAAAACATCGACAGTAACATTTTAAGGTACTCTTTGGTTAATAAAAAGTATAACAATAATTTATATATCGCTGTTTTTTAAACAAAAATCCTCATAGCAAAAAACTCTAGATGATAGAAGAAATCTGTAGCTATTTTCGACATTTGCGACAATTTTTACATACTAGTAAAGACTTTGTTCTGATCATGTCACAAAAAAGTGGACTTTTATTTATGAGCGTATACAGCAACGAATGTTTCTGCATGTGTATGAGTCTTCGTTTGCCGTTTTTTTGTAAAGGGGTATTACTATTGCTGTGTTCCAATCATCTGGCAGCGACTCACTGTTTCCATGAATCCTTTCAATGAACACGACGTTTGAGTTTTATATGAGTTCAGCCGTCTTCTTTTCAATATTTTCCATATATATAGTAGAAATAATGGACGCATCTTTTCATTTGGTAAGTCGATTTTCAGGTAAAATTAGATTCATTGCTTTAAAACAAATTTGATTGTTTAGATTTTTTTCTTTTTGTAGTGTCTAATAGGGAATTCTGTAACTAGTCTCTGGTCTCTTTTTGAGACATTTTGAGGTAAAGTCTCAATTTGTGTCTAGTTACTATTCACTAAACAGTCTCTAGCGTTAGTCTCAAAATATTGTCTCAAATTTGAGACCTGATAGATAGCAGGTCAAAAAACTGAAAAGAACTCTTGTCAGCCATTTTGAATATACTGAATAGAGATCATCATAGATATTAATCGATTGTTGTTTTTTTTATATAATATTTTATAAGCCACTAAAATACGAAAAGGTTAAAATTAAATCGATTTTACACAAATTTCGTTAATATTATGAAACAAAGTCAATGTATTTTTTATTTTTATTGATAATTATGTTTTTGACTATGTTATAGAAAATTTAATAGTTGTTATCGATATCTTTGCCTTAATTCAAGTGTAAAAACATCTCTGATAATGAAATGTAATAGATTTTGTGACTGAAACTTACAGAATAGCAAAATCGTCTAAAGTCTCAACAATTTTCTCTATCTTAGGATCTTAAATTTAAAGACTTGACAGAATTTAAAGACAGTACAGAATCGCACGGTAAATCAGCTGTTATAATCTTATAGATTTCCAATGGTGACTAGGTGATGGTGCAAAATCAAAGTCGCACAGAAAGATTTAGCGTGGATCAGTTTCAAATAACTTCGATGAATTGATTTTGAATTGTTACTTTTGTATGGCGAAATCTTGAAAAATTTAGAGGATTAGTAGGATAAACCACTCAACAGTCGAAATTGTGTGATTAAGGTCTGAACATGATATTAGATCCATGTGAAAATCAAATGGCAAAAAGTGGTCGACCAGAATGAACATATTTGTTTATTTATTAATTAGTATATCCTCTTCTGTAGGATGGAGTCATGTGTAGAAGTTCACGCAAGTGAGGAAAGTTCTCTGATCGCCATTCACTTGGGAGTGGCCAGAAACGATTCTTTCACATATGACTCAAGCAGCTCAGGACTTCTGGTATTTGATCAAGTATCCTCTGGGTAGCCTAAGAACATCCGTTTGAAGGCGAGCTAAAGTGAGAAGGCAAAACATCCCCTGCATAGGGTTGTGCACTGCGTTTTCGACCCGCCACGTAAAAAAAACACCCCCAATGAAAAAGCAACACCAGCCTCGGATGAGAGACCACACTTTTGATGYAGACCATGGCAAACGAAATGTCCGGTCCCTTAATTTCGAAGGTGCCGCTGCCCAGGTGGTTAATATCCTCGTAAAAATAAAGGCTGACATCACCGCCGTCCAAGAAATGCGATGGACGGGACAAGGACAGAGACGAGTAGGTCCTTGTGGCATTTACTACAGTGGAGACTCCAACCAGATCGATCATGTTGTGATAGACGGAACACACGTCTCCAGTGTTTTAGATGAGGGTGCTCTCCGAGGTCCTAACATCGACTCGGACCAYTACCTTGTTGCAGCCAAGATACGCACTCGCTTCTGTGCAGCAAAAAACTCACATCAATAAACACAAGAAAGGTTCGACGTCGAGAAACCACAATCACAAACAGACAGACTCTGAGCGCACTCGTCAAGAACTCGGTATAATGGAACTATGGGATGGCAATTTAAACTCATTACCTACCGCTGCAACCGAAACCATTGGTTTCCGGAAAACGCAAAGAACAGCTGGCTCCACGACGTGTGCCGTGTCGCAGCGGAGAGAAAACTGCCTACCCCGCAACGTTACAATCGACGCCCCACAGAGGCGATCTGGTGGCCGATGCCCAGAGCATACTAAAATTATGAAGGGAAAACTTCTCCAGCCTGCTGAATAGCAGTGAAAGCATAACGCTAGGAGAAGGCGAACCCGATTTCCCAATAGATGACGATGGAGCAGACGTTCCATTGCCCGACCAGGAAGAGGTTCGAATAGCAATTGCATTCTGAAAAACAACAAAGCGGCGGGGCCGATGGATTGCCGGCCGAGCTATTCAAACACGGCGGCGAAGAGCTGATAAGGAGCATGCAGCTTCTTTGTAAAATATGATCGGACGAAAGCATGCCCAACGATTGGAATTKAAGTGTGCAATGGCCAATCCCCAAAAAGGAGATCCGACAATCTGCGCCAACTACCGTGGGATAAGCCTCCTCAACATTGCATATAAGGTTCTATCGAGCGTATTGTGTGAAAGAGTACAGCCCTCCGTCAACAAACTGATTGGACCTTATCAGACCTTATCAGACCTGCAAAATCAACAACCGACCAGATATTCACCATGCGCCAAATCATGGAAAAGACCCGTGAAAGGTGAATGGACACTCACCACCTCTTCGTCGATTTCAAAGCTGCTTTCGACAGCACGAAAAGGAGCTGCCTTTATGCCGCGATGTCTGAATTTGATATCCCCGCAAAACTAATACGGCTGTGTTAACTGACGTTGAGCAACACCAAAAGGTCCGTCAGAATCGGGAAGCACCTCTCCGAGCCGCTCGATGCCAAACGAGGTTTCAGACAATTCGACTCCCAATCGAGCGACTTCTTCAACCTGCTTCTTGAGAAAATAGTTCGAGCTGTAGAACTAAATAGAGAAGGTACCATCTTCTATAAGAGTGTACAGTTGCTGGCGTATGCCGATGATATTGATCATCGGCCTGTACATCCGTGCCGTTAGTTCTGCTTTCTCCAGACAAGACAAAGAAGCAAAACAAATGTGTCTGGCAGTGAACGAGGGCAAGACGAAATATCTCCTGTCATCATACAAACAGTCGTCGCACTCGCGACTAGGCTCTCACGTCATTGTTGACAGTCATAACTTTGAAGTCGTAGATAATTTCGTCTATCTTGGAACCAGCGTAAACACGACCAAGAATGTCAGCCTGGAAATCCAACGCAAGATAACTCTTTCCAACAGGTGCTACTTCGAACTGAGTAGGCAATTGATAAGCAAAGTCCTCTCACGGCAAACAAAAACCAAACTCTATAAGTCACTCGTAATTCCCGTCCTGCTATATGGTGCAGAGGCTTGGACGATGTCAACAACGGATGAGTCGACGTTGCGAGTTTTCGAGAGAAAGGTTTATTAACATAGTTCTGCGAATTAATAGCCAGCGGCTACGAAAACACTCCAGCTTTAAAAGCTATTAAGAAGAAGATATGTATAAAAAGAAAATAAGTTGAAGTTTGATTAGAAATACGAAAGGCTTTTCGACTTTAACTCTTCGTCAGTTTTGGTGTGATATCTGCTTTTCCCCGCGAGTTAGTTTACCCCTGGTTCCCTGGTGATTGGTGATCACTGCTGCAGTCAGAGAACGTAAAGTATAGAGAAAGTGCAGGTTCGATTGCGAACATTTGTTAGATTTCTGCTAAGGAATTCGCCGCATTTGTTAACATTGTAGGTCGGCATTCGCCTCACAATTTTAACATTTTTTACAATTCTCTCACATATTATAACAGAGAATATGAAGAGAAATAAATATATGTATTTACGGCATGGCATATATGCAAAAGCAGAGAATATGAAGAAACTCGCAACGAAGAATTTCGTTTTGCTTGTTTATA
>NW_017537051.1:0-1151 GCF_001853355.1 Bactrocera latifrons
CTGTTAAATATTGTTGAAATCCGCTTATAGAAAAGAGTACCCCTCCAAAAAATGAAATATCGTAAATTTGGCAACGCGGTGAACCTTCTCTATATTAAACGTTCTCTGCTTCTCTATAAATATACGTTCTCTGATTCTGAGCATAATTTTCATTGCTCTGTTCAATCATTTCTATTAAAATTTCTCCTTCTGAGTTTGCTGTGATGAAACACGCTCATCGCATTTTGTTAGCCAAAAATATTTTTACGTTCCCCGCGTCGTGTACATTCTCTGTTCTCAGAGAACGTATTATGGACAAAGAACGTTTATCATAGAAAAGGTTCACGTTTTAGATATCGTAACTTTTCGCAGGGGTACTCGGCAGAGATGAGGGAGTTTCACCACACACAAATTTTAAGCGTGTTTCACCAGAGTTTTGTAGCTGTTGACTCGAAAATAGCAGAATTAAGCATTTTCGGTGTTAAATGAGAAATGGTAATTTCAATAGAAAGAAACGTACGCTTACAGATTCGTTTATATATTGGAAAAATGAGGAAACCAAAATCAACCAAAGACATCACCATTAGGGCCATGAAGTTTAGACCAAGACTTAGACTGATTTCATTCACATTCAGGCGAGCTTTCAATATTACTAAAAATTGTCATTCTGACATCGATATCACTTTGTTTGCTAACTCCGTCGGTTTTAGATACTTTAACGTTGTATGTAAAAAAATCAGTTGAAAAATATAATATTAAAAAAAAAAAAACTAGAGCGTGTAGTCGAACACGCGWAAGGAACGAAGTTCTTTATGCCTGTGCGTTGTTTGATGCTCTGTATGTACATACATACATGCATATGTGCGTATGGCATTCCCAGAGAACTTAAAACATAGAGAAGGAGCAAATCGAAATCTGTATGATGCTCGATTGCGCGGCTAACAGAACTTATAAGATTGTGACACGGAATTTCACCATTCTCGCTGCTATTAGCAGAATTGAGCACGTTCTCTGGGAGAAATAAATGTAAATCGACTGAATTCATGCGAGAATGAATAAAGAGAAATGCTTTGAAGAAAAGAAAAATATACAAAGTAAAGAAGCATTCTCTGCGTCACATATGCGTGATTATCTTGTATGTTTACGAAAACAAATATGTACAAACAACCAAT
>NW_017537051.1:1618-7556 GCF_001853355.1 Bactrocera latifrons
CTCTGTAAATATACGTTCTCTGCCCACTCTATACACACCACACTCTGTGCAGTATATGTACTGTAGTGGGGGACAGCGCACTACAGTACGTATAACTCACCACCAGATTTAACGGGACACAATTTTTCGGCTAGCCCCGTCGCAACACGCGCGATAAAGAACTTCGTTCCAATATTTAATGTTAAATTAAAGTATTTCTTGTCCGTGAAGCCTCTTTTATTCCATTTGGCACTTTCCATCTTTCACAGCTTCAATCATTGCTATATTTTAATAATAAAAAAAACTTCATTGATTTACATGAGAATATCTATAGAAGTACGCAGAGAAATTTAAAAATATCGATTTCTTCAAAAATTATAATCATTTTAATAGAAATATTAAATCTTTAGTCAATAATTTCGTAATCGCCTGCCCAAATATTATTTTCGAAGGAAGAAAATACGTACGAGTTAAAAGTATTGATGAAACCAAATGCCGACATTAGAGACAAACTTGATTTAAATTATAAGAATTATTTTAGAGATATTGAAATCAGGGTTAAAGGGATGTCCAACTTATTCCAGTGTAAGATCGTCTCAAAATTAGGGTTTTTATAACCTATTCCATTACAGCCAGATCGGGTAAACAATAATTTTTTGTAGATTGAAATCAAAACTCACAGAATTCATTACGATTAAAAATTACTATATAGTGGTCGTTTAATACCTCAAAATTCACAGCGGAAAGAATGAAACACGTAATAAAATTGAACATGAGTGAAACAAAATTTAAATATTGGTTAAAACTGGGCAGAACCTTTAAATTTTGGAGATATATAATTATATATCCAATTTGAAGTAGTGAATGGTAATCAATGAAACACTCAATTTCGAATTTTTTGATCATACGTTATTTTGCATTTTAGGTGACGATGTGGAGAAAGTATTTAAACATTTTTATAACAATAATTTTTGTTTTTTTTTTATACTTAATAAAGGCCTTTTAGCTTGTTAGCTCTCAATTAATAAATGTTTTTAATAATTTTTCATGGAGAATTAATACCATAATGAATCACATTACAAAATATTGAATCAAATACATTTAAATTTCGAATTTTCCTTAATTTTCATTATTTTAAACTTTTTATTGTTGGTCTTGAAAGGCAGTAAATCTCCGTTTACATATTTTTTTGGTAGGATTTTAATCTGGCCCCCCTCGTTTCCAATTGCTAAATGTCAAAACCTCCTCTGTTGACATATATGTACATATGTATGTATGTTTGTGTGCACATTCAAATTTCCCTTTTTCTTTTGATTACCTTCAGCGTTTTCCTATATCGCTGAATTATCTCATACGTCAGCAGATATACATATACTTAATACCTTCTTTTATTCCCCTAATTTCAAAGTTCACATAAAGTTGTTGGGGAAACATCGAATATAATATTTCCCTTGTTAGAGCTTTTCTATATTTTCCAAAAAGCTTATTTCATATAACTCAAATAGTAACACAAAACCTCTATACTACATATTTACATTGAAACGAGTACCTTTTACGAGTTTTGGGGCATTGCTTATTGGCTATTCGATTTTTATATAAAATAAACGCCCTTTGCCAATGAAATGTTAGTTGGAGTTCGACGCTCAGCTTGTGCGTAACAAATGTTGATTGTTTTACAATAATCAAAATAACCAATAACTTGGTTTGAATCATTTATGCTGTCTTTACTGCGAATGTAAAATACTGCGAATGAGAAAATATAGCTGTAACATAAGTGACAATTACTTTGTGAAGATAAATTAATAAACCTTTCTTTTCATCGGGCTTCTTTTTATAATACCCTTCACAGGTACAAAAAATTCCTCAGAAGAACTTTATTCCGATCGTTCAGTTTATATGGAAGCTATATGATATACTGATCTGATCTTAACAATTTCTACGGAAATTGTATTATTGCCTTAGGTGTTACAGACATCGTGGCATACTTAATATTTAAAAATAAATAAATTAGAATAATTGTAGCATTAATAATAGTTATAACACTGCATAACGTAGTAGTATTATGAGAAAAAAAGTAGACTTTGTTCATAATTTTGAATATCTTTATTTTTCAAACTCTATGTCGTCCCCCTCAAAGTAATCCCCGTTGGCCTGAATACATTTGCACCAACGTTTTTTACAATTTTCGAAACAGATGTTAAAGTCAATGTCCCGAATAGGCTTCAATGCTCGTTGCGAATCATGTCTTCAATTTACTCAAAACGGGTTTCCGGTAATTTGAGTTTGCTGAGTGGCCATAAATCACACGTAGTGAATACGATGGTTTCGGCACAATATTGGTTGAAAATTTTGGGGAAAAACTCACGTAGAATCAATGCAGTATGCGACGGTGCATTATCGTGGTGAAAAAAGCAAGAGTTGTCGGCCCACAAAAACCGCCAATTATATAGCGTTATTAGAACGTTTTAAAAAGTTGTGTTGTGTTGCTGCAAATGAAAACCATATCGAAATTGCAGGAAACGCAATAAGACTTCAACAGATTTCACGATGGATAGAAATTTAGCGTCAATGAAGAGGTAAGGGCTCAGATTGGTTTTGAAGCATTCTACAAACATGGTATCGAAAAGTTTAAAAATTGCTCGATCTCTGTTCTTGGATACTAGCTAAATAAAAATTAGAATTTGGCAAAAATGCTCACTTCATTAAATGATACGAACTGTCTAGTCTGGAGTTTTGGAATTTTTTCTTTTTTGAATTACATTAGTTATATAATTTCCCTGGTTAATTTAAGTACATTATGCTTCTATTGTGATTCAAATTTATTTGGATTTCCGAATAGTGATCTATATGGAAGTACATGGAATACTTAATTTTACCGCAAAACTTAATTAGATGAAATTCGGCAAAAACATATTTGGATGAAATGAATATTTATTTTCACTATTAATTGAATAGATTTTAATGCATAGCTTTTAATACTCATTACTCTTTACAAAATATACCTATTAATTTTGGCTTCAAGTAAAGTATGATGTCTACATATACTATATATTGCATCAAGTGTTACTTATCGTTGTTCTAGATGGTACTAGAAACCTTAGTGCAACTATGCTGTGGATAAAGTAATTTGGCTGGCGTAAGTTCATCGAACATGCATTGCCATTGGGAAGGTGTGCTAGTGGAGGCATACCTGCGGAGCTTAATCAACGTAATCCAAGATGAGCGATCAAAGGCATCAAATCCATAGAGAAATTTTACATACAGGAGGTGATAAAATAATATTTACTTCTTCTTTTATTTATTTTTTTTCCGGTGGCAATGGAAAGTACCCAGCAAATATACGAAATTGCGTCCATGCATTTTTAGATTGACAGTCACTCACCACACTGAGTTTTCGTAGAATATTGTTAGTTGGATTTGTTATGTCAAAAGCTTATCACTGAGGCAAAAAACACATTCCACATCTGCGATGCCAAATGAGTAACTAATAAAGGAAACGGAAACTTGTAAGAGTCTTGCGATGGTGGTTATTCATGAACTTTCTAAGTTCATATATATATTGACATGCACAACATATGTATGCTTGACGCTTAAAACATACATACCAACGTACTTATTACAAAAATCACTTTCATGTTTTCTCTAAATGTTGCTAATTTACATTATTTTTAAAAATATTTGTATGTGGCAATATTTCGTCAGTTCAGCCAATCATAATAGCTAAACTATTAAATATGCCAAATAATACTTGGTAGCATTGAAGACCACTTAAATGCGGTCTCCACTTATGCTCTTGTATGAATTCAACTCCATAACTTTGTTGCTCATTTCACATGTACCTTTTTAAGAGTATTTTTTTAAAAGAGATTTTGTATGGTATGCTTTGAGCGAAAGCCACACACCATTGCCACCATAATAATAATGAAGACAATGATCACAAGGTGTGCGGTGGACGGTCTGAACAGACTTAATTTAATTTTTTTGAGTAGAACTCTGAACTAGACTAGACTCAGCCATTTTCAGCACCAAACCATAGTAAATTTAAGCTATTCGTTCGCTTCATTTTATTAAGACATCTTATATAATAGGTTCTCAAAAAAGTCTTGCGTATTTCTTGCGGTATTTTTATTGATTTTTAATTGTTCATAAAATTTTTTTTGATAACTCATGCTCTGCTCTTGACCGATTTTACGGCTGCTACTATGTCGGTCTCTTTCGACCAATTCAGCGATTTTATCGCAATTTTCGACGACAGGTCTTCCGGAACGTAGGGCATCTTCGACCACCTCTACACCAGAACGAAAACGTTGAAACCATCCTTGTGCGGTGGAAATGGAAACTATATCGCGTCCATAAACTGCACAAATTTTATTGGCGGCTTGAGATGCCTTTTTACCCTTTTTTGTGGTAGTACTGCAAAATATGCCGTATTTTCTCTTTATTTTGCTCCATGTTTGCGATGCTATAACTCACGAACGACTTAAAAGAAACGACAATAAATCAAACACGTGTTAGCGCGTGAAATGAGCCGATGCAACGAATAAAACTAGAACTACGCGCTCTCAGCGAAAATACTTAATAGACTTTCTGTCTGTCCGACCGGCAGTGCAAGCTGTAACCTGAGTAAAAATTGAGGTATCTGGATGAAACTTGGTATGAGTGTTGCTTGGTAAAAAAAAAGTACGAGTTCATAAATAGGCCTAATCGTAATTAACTAAGCACTAAATTAAGATATAAAAGTTTAATATGGCATAGAGGATTGCGGGAGCAAGGGGTATCTATGGGCAAAAAATTTTTGGAGAAGTGGGCGCGACTCCGTTCTCTAATATGTTTAATGCACATATCTACTAAAGCTACAAAACAAAATTTTTCCCGCACAAATTTTATAACAACTCCTACCAACAGTGTGAAAATTGATGAACTCGAAAGATAACCACGCTTGTTCCCCATCTAACGATTCTGTTCAAAACTACTAAAATAGCAATAAATTAGTTACTAAATACGCCAGAGACATTAAGATATCATTAACACATATCAAATTCTCCTCATATTTCTATGACAGTGCGAAATTGGACTACAACCACACCTACTTTCCATATAGGACAATTTTAAAATCCCGTAAAAATATTCAAGTACAAAAATCTATAAGTAATTAATATAATGTAATACAGTTTCACACTAATTAAGTCTTTTGACCAAAAATTGCTCAAGCTCTTCAAGCMCACAGGTACCTAATATGTGAACTCCAGCATCTATAGTTGACTTTTGACCGAAAATATCTGTAAATTTATGGGATATACATATAACTGAAATGCAGAGAGAATCATTTCTTGACAATAGTAACATTGTGTATCAAAAATGGGTTAAATTGGGTCACTACTTCAAAAGGCTTCGTATACCTAATATGTATAAAGGTTTTCGAACTTTCGTGTGATATTTGAGTTATCTCAGACAGAAAGTGTTTTGCTCATAACTTTGCGCCTAAAATATAGAAGGTTGGGCGGAAACTTGACCTAGCCCCATATATAACTAATATCAGGATTTTCGATCATCCGGCTGACTTACTCCATATGATTGTAAGTGAGGTACTTTATAAAACCCAGGAAACATTTTTTAGTATGTGCCATAGTAATAGTTAATAGATAAAATCGGGACGAAGCTACGCCAAATCCCATATAAATACGACATAGAATGATTTTCGTTTTTCCAACAAACCTTATGCTAAATATGCCGGTCAGTGTAAGAGTTATATATATATTATATATGTAGGATTACACCCACAAGTCACAAAATGAGTTCACAAATGCATCCAAGGTTCACCAAGTTTTATTAGAAATTTACCAAATGAACACAATGAAATGAAATAGATGATCTTAAAATGAATTTACAAAAGTTAAAAAATACTGCAGATACCGAAAGTCAGTATCTCGTCTTCGGCTTCTCAAACGCGACTCGACTT
>NW_017537051.1:15156-28396 GCF_001853355.1 Bactrocera latifrons
AAAGAAAATGATGATCTTAAAATGAATTTACAAAAGTTAAAAAATACTGCAGATACCGAAAGTCAGTATCTCGTCTTCGGCTTCTCAAACGCGACTCGACTTTTCAATTTCGTCATGGACACTTTTCTGATGCTGCCCGTAGTTGCCAGATTTCCCGCTTGCACCAAGCCATTATAGGGTTTCCCTGTCCCCACATATATATAATTGCTAGGATTCCGATCCCCTGTTTGACATTTTACACTTTACACTGGCTTTGATTCCTGCAAGTTGCAAGAGTAAAAAATGAAATTCTCACTGGACAGATTCTAACGCAAATGTGAAATTTGATTTTTATCTATTACATTAGGTTGTCAAAAAAGTTTTGCGGTATTGTCGCTAGTTGGCGCTGAGAGCGCGTAGTTCTAGTTTTATTCGTCGCATCGGGTCATGCTATACCTTTTTGGAAAGCTCATTTCACGCGCTAACACGCGTTTGATTGATTGTCGTTTCTTTTAAGTCGTTCGTGAGTGATAGCGTCGCAAATATGGAGCAAAATAAAGAGAAAATACGGCATATTTTACAGTACTACTACGATAAAGGCAAAAATGCATCYCAAGCCGCCAATAAAATTTGTGCAGTTCATGGATGCGATACAGTTTCTATTTCCACCGCACAAGGATGGTTTTTGTTCTGGTGTGGATGTGGTCGAAGATACGCCACGCTCCGGAAGGCCTGTCGTCGAAAATTGCGATAAAATCGCTTAATTGATCGAAAGAGACCGGCATAGTAGCAGCCGCAGCATCGGTCAAAACCTGGACATGAGTCATCAAACCGTTATAAAATAAAAATAAAATAAATAAAAATTACCGCAAGACTTTTTTGACAACCTATTATACAAATAAAATAAATGTCCTAAAATAACCCTGCTAGTACGTTGGGTTCATTTGATGATCCAAATCGTGTCCAAAATCGTGTTTAAAATTATTTCTTACTGCTGGAAAATATTTAAAAGTTCCTACTACTCAGTAAATAAATTTTTGGAGTAAATAGAATTCAACTAATTTGAAAGTTTTATTATGCTTTTATTTTTTGTTGTATATGCGCACTATGATATGTATAACTCATTATAATTTTTGCAGAACTATCAAGTGTAAGATATTTTTGCAACATACAGTATACAGTATATTATTCGGTTATTTTTTAATAGTGCGCCCATTGACATGCGTTTACAGTTATAACGTTTGTGTTCAGTAACAACGGCGTGAAATATTTATAATTCTGTTCTACGTTTCTTAGCGATAGCCGTTTTATCCAGTGATGTGGAGGATTTTAGTGAAATTACTGTAACTAGTGAAATTGTAACCTCATACACCAACTCCATCTTTACAATGGAAGAGAAAATATTATTTTAACAAAAGCTTCAGGAAGTTCCAGTAGGTAGGCTAAAAATTTCGAAAAAATGAATGTGGCACCGCCCTCTAATTGGTTTACTGTTCATATCTGCTAAACCACTAAAGTCACAATAACCAAATTCGCTTAGGGTAAATCCTATAAAAACTCCTGGCGGAAGTGTGAAAATGTTAAAAACTACTAAAATAGCGCTAAATTACTAACTAAACGCGCCAGAGACATTCACTTTTACTCCAAGGGTGATATAAGAGGGCTTTATAGGACCCCTATAGGGCGCAAAATTGGACAATGGGCGTGTTACTGTATGTATGTATGGGTGTAATTGGAATACAACAACGCTAACTTCTCATATGGCACTATTTTTAATTAGTTCACTTTATAATACATAAATTAGGCATCAGCAAATATATTCGAATAAAAGGTAATGTTCGAGCAAACAAATAACTGCGGCAATATTGAAACCTTTATGTTTTTTTTGCAAATACTCATCTGATACTTAACCTAATATTTTACGCGGCTAACATTGAAGAAGTGAAAATTTAAGAAGTTCAAAAATGATTTTTTAATAAATTTGACAGTAGATAACTTGGTGAACAGAGATTGTAATTTGCTTCTTAAATACAAAAAAGCAAGAAAACAAAGCTGACAATAGTAAAGTCTTTAAAACAATTCGATTTTATTCTCTGGATATACTATACCTATATTTATTGCATTTTCGAATGCCTCGTGAAACATTTGCTGTAAGTTATAGAAGCTGAGTATCAGTACACTCACTTATCGCGAACTATCAGATAAATTTGATGTTGTTGTTTGGAAGTAAAGTAATGGATTTTAAAATAAACACACCGAAAAAGGATGCAATTAGCTACTATGACCAAAAGAGAAACTATTACATTATTGTGCAGGTACGTATGGTATATATGGTGATGGTTAAAATAGTACTATATACAAAGAATTACGTCCGGAGAGATATCATTTTTCAAAATATTTGATCGCGCCTTATAGATAATAGACATCTGTTGAGAGAGGAGAAACAGTTTAGTTATTATTTAAGTTCAACACAAGTATTTTGTAGAACAAGCTTTTGCGACTTTGAGTGGAAAGTTTAAAATTTTGAATTATATTGAAATTTAAAATATGAAAGAGGTGTCAAAAGTAGTATTAGCTTGTGTTTTTCTGCATAATTTAAGATTGCGGCACAATTTTATTAATTCTGAAGTCAATTAGCCATTGCAAAATTTAGAAACATTTAATGAAAACTGTTCTGAAACTCCTGAAATCATAAATATTTCTCACGAAGGTATTATCAAAAGAAATCATTTAATGATGTTGTGTTCAAATATCATTAAAGATGCTTACCAGGTGCAATCTGACATTTCCATCGGAAAGTTTGACATTTTTTAGCATAACATCACTCAGAACGTGTTGTCACCTAATCGTGAATTGTTTTATTTATAAGGAATTAAAAAATTCATCTCGGCCAAAAAATGGAATTAACTCGTGAACATTTTCGTGAGATCATTTTTCACAACTTTCGCCGTGGATTATCACGACAAGAGTGCATCGATGAACTAAAATCTTGGCTATGAAGCACCATCCTATAGCACTGTGAAAAACTGGTTCAATCGTGGCCGACGCTCGCTCAAAGACGAATTCCGTGAAGGTCGTCCAAAAACAGCCGTTGTGCCAGAAAACATCGATGCCGTACATGAACTGATAATGCAAGACCGTCATGTAACATACCTTCAGATAGAGGCATGCCTGTGCATTTCTTCCACCAGCATACATTCGATATTTTATGAACACCTGGCCGTAAAAAAGGTTTGTTCTCGTTGGATCCCGCACAATTTGACAATCGCTCAAAAAATACTCGTGTGGATTGGTGTAAAGAAATGCTGAAAAAATGCGATCGTGGTGCTTCAAAAGTTTATAAGATCGTCACAGGTAACGAATCACGGATCTATGCGTACGAGCCCGAAACAAAACAGCAATCGACCGTGTGGGTCTTCCATGACGAGCCAAATCCAATGAAAGTTGTTCGTGGAAGAAGCACTTCGAAGCAAATGGTCGCCTGTTTCTTCGGCAAAACTGGTCATGTAACGACTGTTCCGCTTGAGCAACGTAAGACGGTCAATTCTGAGTGGTACACCACCATTTGTTTGCCTGAAGTCTTCGGAGAAATCCGAAAAAACGAACAAGAGAAGACGAATCATTGTGCACCATGACAATGCGAGCTCTCATACATCGGCTAAACCAGCGCCTTTTTGACCGGCCAAAACGTCGAATTGATGGGTCATCCGCCGTACAGCCCTGACTTGGCACCCAATGACTTCTTTTTATTCCCACACATCAAGAAATTAATGCGTGGTCACGCGGTGTGGAAAAAGTGCTTCGAAAATTGGTTTGAGCGCATGCAATAGTGTATAAATCTTGATGGAGAATATTTTAAAAAACAATAAAACCATTTTCGTAGATAGAAGTTAATATTTTCATTATTAAGCCAGAAATATATATAGCAGCCCTCGTATTTAAGAATTTAAGGATTCTTTTTTGAGTTCAATGTTTGATCATACAAATTAATCATGTTGTTTGTTTTTAAAATTTTTTATTGTTTAAATAAAAATAATTATAAGTAAATATAAATATGTACATGATACACTTCATATAGATTACAAAAGCAATAAAAAATTAGAGATATTTTCTAAAGTTTCCCGCAGCCTCATCATAAGGTTTTTTTTCTCTTTTTCACAACTCAACTTGTTCATGACGAGCTTGCTCTTTCAGAGCTTAATTTTTTAAGAAATCCAATGCTTCATTTTTTGTAATTTTTGGACGTTTTCTTCGCCCATTTAGGGGTTGACTTTCATATGAGTGGTCAGTCTTTTTGTCCCCACTCACTTCACCTACGATACGCTTTCGGTTATGGAATTTTTGGAGGGTTTTGGCTGAAGGTTATATGGAATGCCGCCTACCGTATACGTCGGCAAACTCTTAATAAAACTCCCAGCTTGATGCCTCTTCCCAGTTTCCTTGTTGCATCACAAATTTTACTGATTCCTTTTTGTCTGTTTTGTGTGCATGAAATGTCAAATAGTGAATTGTTCGAGCGTTTGACATTGTCACATTTTGATTGAGAATCGAAAATCTCCAAACTTTGAACAAATAGTGTCTTTGAGATATGTCATCTCAAGTGTAAAAACTGTCAAAATCTGACCATAATATTTCAAGCAGCCTCATCTTGTCTTCCAGCTGTTGACTTCTTTAGCATCCTTTTCTCCGGTGATGTTAATTCCAAGTTTCAAATCAATCGATAATCGAAGGTCATTACCAAAAATTACCCCACAGCAGACCGATAAGCCATCAGAAACAAGGATATATGGGTATTCCAATCTTCTTGATACTTGTCCACAACTCTCTTCACATGTTTTTCCAAAGTTCGATTGAACCTATTTTTCGAATACTCAATTCTGCCACATCTCCGGAAATAGTGCTGAATCAAAATTCCTTGGTCAGAACGTATGTATTTCTATTGTCACACCATATCTCGGTATTCAATCTATGTTACAGTGATAAAATGGGTGATACCGAACTACAAACACGTCTACTTCCCATAAAACACAATTTTAAATTCCATTAAGTGCCTTCACTTTCCGGTATACAAATGAAACACCATTGATTGTATCGGAAAAATACTCTGCAAGAATAGTACCTTCGAAGTCTGCCATCTTCTGACCAAATCAAACTAAAACTGTTAAAGGCCCTAGGTGCGGAATATGCGTACCCCAGTAACTATAGTTAAGCTTTGAACGAAAATATCGTTCAATGTGTGAGGTATGTAATTGAAATTCATAGGTGTCTGTGTGTTAAAATGGGTTGAATAGGGTTAATATTTCTCGTAGCACATACCTAATACAATGTTCCAAAGTAAACAGGACTTAAAAAAAAAACAGAAAAAATAGTGTTTTTTTGGCAAAATAAATTTATTTTATTCAAAATAGTCTCCTTCTGCTTCAAAACAGCTTTTTGCTCGGTCCAAAAGCATGCCGATCGAGTGTTTTAGCTCGTTGGCCGGTATGGCTGTCAGTATGGCCGTGCAAGTCTTTTGAATGGCCTCTACGTCTGCATAACGCTTTCCCTTCATGGGCAAATGCATTTAATTTGTTAATGTTTAAAATGTAATTTTTTGTCAAATAATCGGTCCAAAGCGTCGATGAAATGAAATGTCATGAAATTCTCACTGGACTATCGATACAGATAGCAGATTCTAACGTACCAGTCGACACATAGATAACGCCATCAGGAGGCTATAGATTCAAAAAGGCCTGTTTACTTTGGAAAGCACCTTGTATAGAAATTTTCGAACTTCCGGGTGTGAGTATATCTTTATGTCCAAAATAGATAACGACTGTAATATATTAACGATTTCATCGAATAATAGATTTTTAATCCTGTCATTGATCTTTGCATATTGCTAGAGTATAAAGTCGTTACTTGCTACATTTTATTAAATTGACAGCTCCAATAATTGATGCACCAAATGCAAAAATCTGGCGCAAAAATGTTCGGAAATAATTTCCAAATTTATAGGTAATTATATTTAACACACGTTTATAAAGAAAAACAATATCATACAGATAAACATACATAAACTATTAGCTTTAACTAGCTTAAAAAACTATATATTTTGAACGTTTATTTCAATTAATGAAATAAGTTAAATTTATACCAAAATTATATTATATTAAATATAGAAATCAATGACAATGATGACGACTATTTTGTTAGACAAAAACAAAGGTGAGAACGCTGTCATTACTAGTCAAAAGCCAGGTCCAATAATACCACAAAGTTGATTGTCCAGTATAAGAAGAGATTTTGGGGATAGTATTATAATATGTAGCGTTGCACCAGATAACAATCTCCTCCCATTGCTATTCAACTATGCAAAAATGTGTAAAATCGGAGTACAACCACATTTGATTCTTTCACATTCGGTATACAAATAAAGCACCTATTAATATAATGGGATAAAATTTTGTATGAATAATGTCTTTAAAGTATGCCATCTTATGACCAAAACTTTTGTTAAATCGAACAGAAACTATTCAAGCCCCTAGATATAGTGACTATATTTAAATATTTACCGAAAATATCGGTCGATGTATGAGATATGGAGAGAGTGCTTGCTTGATAATGGTATGTTTCAATGCCTATAACTGATTGAACTAAGCCCTAATATACCTAATAGAATATTTTTTAAACTTCCGTTTGCATTTATACCGCTTATATCGGTCAATAAACGAACTATGTTAATGAAATCGAGTGAGTGTAATAAAGTAAATCTATGTTCTTAAAAACGATAAAATCAACTAATAATGTAATTTTCGAATATATGGCTGACTTTACAACCTATAGATTGGTGAAGGTATATGAGGTACCTGAAACTCAGAGAGCTTTTTATTAGAATGTGGCATGTTAATAGTATGTGGTATTGGCTAAAATAGATCAAATCGATTGAGGATGATTTAGTATAACATAATCCATTCACGATTTCATTGAATAATGAAGGTGTACTTTTTCCCAACATTTTCCAAAGTTGATTACACCTGAAGGTATTTAACTGGCTGTAATCTTTGAAAGTTGCAAGAGTATAAAATGATCGGTTATACCTGAACTTAGCACTTCCTTACTTATTTAAATGAAGTTTTGCCAACACCTGTAGTTATTTAGCCGGCTTTGATCTATGCGGGTTGCAAGAGTATAGAATGTTCGATTACACCCAAATATAACTCTCCTTTACTCGGTTATTTAATTACATATTCGGTTACATTGGTATTTTTGTAAGGAACTCTGACTTTTTTGAGAGTATAATATAGCCATTGTTTTTCGGAGAGAGTATAGCTTCCCAATGTTGAAAGAATTTCTTAAATCCGTCCAGTAGTTTCGGTAGTAGTTTTAAACAAACAAATGATCAAATATTTTCTCTTTATAATATTTGTATAGATTTTAATTATTACAAACAATCTATACATCAAAAATGGTCCATATTTCTACTATAGATTATGCTAAATGGAGGATGGAGTCATGTGTACAAGTTCACGCAAGTAAGGAAAGTTCTCTGATTCCATTTCACTTGGAAAATTAAAACGATTCTTTTACATATGGCTCAAGCAGCTCCCGACTTCCGGTGTTTGACCAAGTACCCTCTGGGTAGCCTAAAAACATCCGTTTGAAAGCTGGCTAAAGTAAGAAGGCGAAACATCCCCTACATAGGGTTGCGCGCTACACCCACTGAAAAATAACATCCTGTAAAAATAACAGCTGTACATAAGGAGTTTGAAATGCCATCCCACCATTCGCGTATACCGAGTTGCTGACGAGTGCTCTCAGAGAGCAAAAGAAAATCGTTCTGCTATCTGTTGTGATTGCAGATTCTGGACGTCGAACCTTCGTTGTGTTTGTTGAAGTGCATTTTTTGCTGCACAGAGGCGGGTGCGAGTCTTGGCTGTAACAAGGTAGTAGTCCGGGTCGATGTTAGAATCTAGGAGCGCACGCACATCTAAATCACTGGAGACGTGTCTTCCGTCTATCACAACATGATCGATCTGGTTGGTGGYTTTTCGAACCGGAGACAGCCAAGTAGCTTGATGTATTTCCTTGTGCTGGAGTCTAGATCTACAGATGGAGGCTGAATTTACCGACTGTAGTGCCAAAGATACCTTCTTTACCCACACTTGCGTTGAAGTCGCTAAGCACGATTTTGACATTGTGGCCGGGACAGCTCTCATAGGTGCACTCCAAGGGCTCATAGAAGGCATCTTTGGTTACATCGTCCTTCTCTTCCGTCGGGGTGTGGGCGCAAATCAGCGATATGTTGGAGACGTTCATCCACCGGAGTGAATGATAGTACTCGGCGACGGAGTCTCTTTCCCACTGCTGAGGTTTATCGAGTATTACGCACCCGATAATCCATAGTTTGAGTCCTAGGAAAGCTGTAGGGGCTACAAAAGTAATCAAATTCCTAACAGGTAGCGTTGCTGAAATTTGCGGTGCCTTTTAAACCAAAGCCTATATTAGTTAAAGATATCCCAAAGAGACCTCGTGCTCGCATTGGTTTCGCCCTTCTAGAGGAGTAAGGCGAAAAACTCCTCCGGTGTAAAAAGCTGCAGAACAAGTTTTCGGGGAAGAGATGAATGACATTAAGGACAAGAGGCCAAATAAATCAAGCCAAATTTAGTGGTCATCTGCAAAGGGTCCATAGAGGCTAATAGTTATGATATCCACTTCTCCATCACACAAAATATTAATACAAATATGTTTACATACATATACACTTAACACTTTTTATTTAGTTTACATATTTACGTCATTAATTTATAAATTGAAATAAACTAAGTTCTTTTGTTGTTTTCCACTTAATTGTGGGCAACGTATTTTTCATGAGAGGCATCGAACTCTTTAGTTTTGATATTAAGAATTATATCGAATTTCATTTGTTTATAAAATAGTTGAAATTGCATTGACAATATTTGTTACCAAAATTCTAAAGAATTTTAAGTGCATTTCCGTTTTGCCTTAAGTATGTTTTTACGATCGAAATTCTTAAGAGGCGTTGCACTTATTACTTTTGATGATAAGAATTCTATACAATTTTAATTGCATTTTGCTTTCTGTTTTTACTATTGATTTCGTATTTAAGATTAAGAACTTTTGTAAAACTTAGTCATATTCTTTGATTCAATAAAGCAAAATTCAATAAAGCAAGAGCTAGAGAAATGTTTTAATTGGCGACGAGGATGGGATACGCGGAAAAGTATCTTTGAAAAATCAAGGACTATTTTTATTTCTATAATTAACGCGTCCCAAATAAATTAAAAAAAAATAAAAATAAAATCCTTAAAGAATTAAGGTAGTGAAATACACTATAAAAAAAAAAACAAACTCCTTAAAGAATTAAGGCAGTGAAAAGTAAAATTTCAGTGAACAAATCAACAATCAATTCAAAAACAAAAAAAAAAAACATCAAGAATGTCCTTATAAATAATTTTGGAGAAAAATTGAGCGTAGAAGAACTTTATGATAATATGAGAGCAGTAGTATTCAGAACAAACACGACAGAATTCTATAACGAACTAAAAGATAAGCTACGGAGATTAAATAATAAAACCAACTTAATAATGGGAGAAAATACTGGCACAACCGCAAATAACATGAAATCAGCGCTTAACATTTTTAAAGGAAAAATTCCCGAGCCAATGCAGACTATATTGATTTGTAGAAATCCAAACACGCTAGAGGAAGCAATGGAAATGCTTTTCCAAGCAGGCTACGCAAATAATGACAACTAACTAAACAAATCGAAAATGAGCCACGAAATAGAAATTTTAATAAACAAAACTACAAAAATGATAACAGAAATAATTCTAATTCACAAAGACCAAATTCAAATTTTCAATATAGACATAATTTTAATAATCATAACAGACAAAATATTCAATATAAACCTAATTATAATTCGTAAGAAAACTATCCTAGACAACATTTTCAATATAGGCCTTACAATAATTCAAACCAACAAAGAAATCTTTATAGCTCTTATAATACACCCAATATAAGTCACCAGCAAAATAATCAACCAGAACCTATGGACGTACATAAATATTTTCCAAAACGGCAAAAAATAACAAACATATGAAAATTTTCAATTTCCAGCCTCACGGGAAAATTACCACATATAACAATAAAATATAATTGATACAGGAGCTTCACATTCAATTCTGAATCCAGTCTTATGCCACCCAAAATGGAATATACCAACGAATGAAATAACTATTAAAACTCTACAACATATAATCAAAATAAATAAAAAGGTTCGTCTCCCTCTTTTTGAAGAACTAGGCAGTAAGGACGTATCAATTGAATTTTTTATTTGTAACTTCCATGATTTTTACGATGGATTGATAGGAAATAATATTTCAAAGCCATTAGGAGCAATAATAAATTTAAACGACGACGTAATCATTATAGGTGAAAATAAAATACCTTTAATATATGGAGATCAACAAGTGGAACATCATTTTGGAAAACCAGGAATATACCAAGTTGAATTACCAGTAGAGTGCAAAGAAGGATTAGTGTACAAAAATCAAGAATTTTCAAACAATAAAAGTCTAAATATTGGAAGGCATATATGAAGCAGATAACTTTAAAATTAACGCTACAATAAATTTTAGTGAAGACATCCCAAAAATAATAAAATTTTCACCTTTTACAATTGAAAACGCTAATACAAAAAATTTTGCATATATAATGTAGGAGAGGAAACTCAGCAACCTCCAATTTCGGAACAAATAAGATTTGAACACCTCAACAGCGAACAAAAAGAAAAAATATTACAGTTAATAAACAAATTAAAAAAAAATTTTATTCAGAAAATAGCGATTTAACTTTTACCAATGCAATAAAGCATGAAATAAGGACTGTGAATAATATTTCAATTAATACAAAAACTTATCGATACCCATACATTCATAAGGAAGAAGTGGGTAGGCAAATTAAAGAAATATTGAAAGCCGGGATAATCAGACCCAGTCATTCACCATATTCAGCTCCAGTATGGATTGTACCGAAAAAACTGGATGCAAGCGRAAAGAAAAAATGGAGATTGGTGGTTGACTATCGTAAGCTAAACGAAGTCACCATTGATGATAAATATCCCATTCCCAACATTGACGAAATTTTGGAGAAATTASGAAGGTGTCAATATTTTACAACCCTTGATCTTGCTAAAGGCTTCCATCAGATTGAAATAAATGAAAAAGATATTTAAAAAACCGCATTTAGCGTAGAAGGCGGCCACTACGAGTTCCTTCGTATGCCGTTCGGACTAAAAGCAGCACCAGCCACTTTTCAAAGGATGATGAATAACGTCCTAGGTGATTTTATTAATAAAATTTGTCTCGTATACCTCGATGACATAATTATATTCTCAACCTCACTTAAGGAACATTTGGAATCCATAACAAAAGTATTTAATCGTTTGAAAGAAGTAAATTTAAAGATCCTAGATAAAAGCGAATTTATGAAAAGAGAAACTAGTTTTTTAGGGCATATAGTAACTGAATCAGGAATAAAACCAAACCCAGATAAAATTTTATGCGTACAAAAATTTCCATTACCAACAACCCAAAAACAAATTAAGCAATTCTTAGSTCTCGCAGGATATTACCGCAAATTTATTAAAAACTACTCGCAAATTGCACGACCAATCACAAAGTATTTAAAGAAAGACCGTATTGGTCTAATCTATTAACTATCTTGAGAAATACAAAACAAACCCTTTGGTCTAAATTGAAACAGAATGTAACAACTGAAAACTTAATTAGATACAAAAAAGCAAACTCTAACTTCAGAAGAGAACTAAAGTCTGCTAAACGCATAGCCCTTGAAAAATTAACAGCTAATATAAAACCCACTTCAGGCTCTCAAAAAAATATATGGAATGACATCAAATCTCTTTCAGGAGGACACAAACAAAATAAAATCGATTTTATTTAATCTCCCGTAGATCCCCAGCATATTGCAGAAAACTTTGCACAAACATGGTCAAACAACTCCAAAAATTTCAACTTTCATCCGAATTTTGTTACTCTTTCTAATCAAATCATTTCTCAAACATACCACAACCCATCCCCGTGTTTCGAAGCTACATTGATAGAATCTCCCATTACATTAGAAGAGTGGATCAGACAAAATTTTGTACCCCCTCCTAAAACATTTTCCATACTCTTTAAAAATCAGACTTATAACCCTATACAATAACATATTAAAGCAGGGTATTGTACCTGGAGGAATGGAAAAAAACTACAATTATTCCTATCCCTAAATCCAACAAATCGAGTGCTTCAATTTCAGACTTCAGACCTATTTCTTTGATACCCTGCATTGCCAAAGTTTTGGAAAAAATTATATCAAGGAGACTCATGTGGTATATAAAACAAAAAGGACTGATAAGCAACAACCAGTTTGGTTTTCAAAGTGGTCTTGGCGTCATTGACCCACTACTTTACTTTGAACACCACGCTACAACAACAATATCAACCAAAAATCACTTATCCGTCGTCAGTCTAGATTTTGAGAAAGCATTCGATAGAATTTGAGCTCATACGGTATTACAAGAATTAAAAAAATGGGACATTGGAGATAAAATGTATAATTTCATAACGTCATTCCTTTCAAATCGGAAGATTACAGTAAGTGTTAGTAACCACAACTCCAACATATACCCCCTACATAATGGCATACCCCAAGGATCTCCCCTTTATAAAACACTATTTATTATTGCCTTTAACCAATTAAGCAACTTAATAACCTCATACCGATGTGTAGACCATATCATCTACGCAGACGATGTTTTAATTTTTTCGGCTTTAAAAAACTTAAACCAAGTAAAAATCATTTTTAGCAACATCCTAACTGAAATAGCAGAATGGTCTAAAACGTCAGGAACAAAAGTTTCTACAGGCAAAAGCGCAACATTTCACGTTTGCAGAAAAAGAAAATGCACCTTCCCTAACCTACCCTTCGAAAACACACAAATTCCTCACACTACAACTTTAAGAATACTTGGCTTAATTTTTGATAAAAAACTAACATTTAAGAAACATTGTAAATATCTTAGATTAAGTTTACTTAATAGTCTAAACATTATAAAATTTCTCTCTTCAAAACACTCTCATATCCATATCTCAACTCTTGCAAATATTGTAAAAGCATTGATGTTGTCAAAAATAGACTTTGGACTCGCAATCTATGGACACTGTGCTAAATCCCATCTCGCACTTATTGAAAC
>NW_017537051.1:41396-63292 GCF_001853355.1 Bactrocera latifrons
TTGCCCATCTTCGAACTTAACCTTCTTATGGAGCCAAGAAATACGTGTACCAAGTTTCATCATGATACCTCAATTTTTACTCAAGTTACAGCTTGTATGGACGGACGGACAGACAGACGGACGGACGCACAGACAGACATCCGGATTTTAACTCTACTCGTCAACCTGATAATTCCTAATTTTAGACAGAAACGAGGACTAATAAACGCAATAGTGAAAGGACATAAAATTGTAGTAGGGACAATGGATAGACGAAAAAGAAATTATGGACAAAATTCAAACTCTAGAAAAAAGTAAGACTGAAACAATGACCGCCCTAAACGAAATGAATTATCTGAGGAGTTCTATAGAAAACAAAATATTAAATATAACAAACCATATTAACAAACAACAGAAAACTATTCAAAAATATATAAATAAGTTTAAAACCGAAATCCAAAACAAAATTCTCAATTTAGAAGACGAAACATATTTTCTCGAAAATATTTTTCAGATTAATAACGATATCAACTTGCTAATAGACTACGTAAATGAAATAGGACACGTTATTTTTAATTCAAAACTAGGAATAATTCCATCAGACATATTGACAACTGAAGAATTCAATTTTATTAACCAAACAGAATCTTACCTACATTCAAAAGTATCCGTTACATATAAGGAAAAGTTAGTAGTTTTGACATTGATCATCCCAAAATTTTTAAATGAAACATTCGCTGAAGTTGTATTTGAACCACTACCAAACATCCAAAATAAAACTGTAGTTTTAAACAAAAATACTGCCTTAATATATAAAAATGAAATATATGAACCGAACACTTTAGAATATAAGAAATTAACAAAAATAAATGATAACTGCCTAACAAACATTGTAAAAAATTTAGAACTTAATTGTAATATGACTACACTGAAAAACCAAGAAGAAAAAGAAATTTATCCAGGCTTACTTACATTTAAGAATTACCATAATAAAATTATTACAAATTGTGAAAAACCACGAATATTTGAAAATTTAAAAAGATTTTTGATAAAATATGAAAATTGCTTTGTAGAAACTAATTTAAAAATCTATGAAAATTATAAAATAAATGTAAAAGAAATGTTTATCCTAATCAAACTAGCATTAAGAGTTAAAGAAAATAATATATCACTCCCGAATTTAGATCTTAACGAAATACATTTTAACGAAACAATAAAGGTTGTAAAACATAATCTTTTTAGAAATGCTATAATAAACACTGGGAGTAATATAGGAATTCTAATGATGTTTATCTGTACTATTATAATAATCTGTATAAAAAACAATAACAGAACTTATGTAATCTCTCCGTCGGAGCCTCAGGCTAACGGTGAGGGAATTATGATATCCACTTCACCATCACACAAAATATTAATATAAATATGTTTACATACATGTACACTTAACACTTTTTATTTAGTTTACATATTTACGTCATTAATATATAAATTGATATAAACTAAGTTCTTTTGTTGTTTTCCACTTAATTGTGGGCAACGTATTTTTCATGAGAGGCATCGAACTCTTTAGTTTTGATATTAAGAATTATATCGAATTTCATTTGTTTATAAAATAGTTGAAATTGCATTGACAATATTTGTAACCAAAATTCTCAAGAATTTTAAGTGCATTTCCGTTTTGCTTCAAGTATGCTTTTACGATCGAAATTCTTAAGAGGCGTTGCACTTATTAATTTTGCTGATAAGAATTCTATACAATTTTAATTGTATTTTGCTTTCTGTTTTTACTATTGACTTCGTATTTAAGATTAAGAACTTTTGTAAATTAGCTCAGTCATATTCTTTGATTCAATAAAGCAAAATTCAATAAAGCAAAAGCTAAAGAAATGTTTTAATGGCTAATCCGCAACGGTAAATGCAAAGCCAGGATGAACATATTTCAAGGCGATAAAACGGCTGCTGAAGACGACACGGCAGAAGTCGACATAAACAGTTGGAGATTTAGTCATTAAAGAATATACGATGACCACTCGAAAAGTGATGAGACACTCTGATAACCCCTGTATAAAGAATGTAATCAACATCAGCATTACAGAGTTACCATGGATTAGAGATGTCACCGTTAACGGGATGAACATCAGCAATTACAACTCATCTATAAATATATAGTAAATGCATTCCTTTGTTTTAATTAAAGCACGGCAGACAAAACAATAGTAAATGTAGAGCAAAAGTTTCTGTTGTGTTTTGACTGCAACAGACACGTGACACATAAAATAATCAAAAACTTATCAGATGGGCGTGATGAAAACGGAAGATACGTACCAAACAGCAATATAATTATTGTATGTATATATGTATGATAGAGGAGATAAGGCTACATTCATATTCCCAAGTTTTGAAAGATTTTCGATTTGGGACGAAATTCTGGATCATCAATGGAGACAAATAGCCTAGTCGTCGATCACAGAAGATCTTCCGAGCAGCCCTCAATGTCTGTTCACACTTGGACAGTTTTGCGAATTTAATAATTATAAATTTTTTTTTAATATCCAATACGTTTAGGATTAAAAATTTAAATTTTTTATAAAGTATTTTTGTAATGCACCTCATCAACATTCGCGAAAAACTTGGTACTCCCTCCAATATCGAAATACTACAACCACGATAGTTACAACCATTTCTGATCAAGAGCTTTATGCAGATTGAAAAAAGTTTACAAATTCACACATTTTGTTGTTCTGAAGAAATGGAAATCCTCTCCTTGGTAGAGCAACGATCTTAAGGACATAAGAACTCATCAAAGGAAACCTTAAGAGTCACTTAAGATACTGTCTAACGAATATACCTGGAACTTCTTTACTAGAGAGTCACTTGAGATTCTAATGAACGCTTACTACCCTCGTAGTCAGTAGTCCAAGGTAACAACCATAACAAATTGCAGGTATAGTAGACCAGTTCAGTATCATAGTCAAAAAGAAAATATCATAACAGTTCCATAATCGTAACAATTTAAAGCAATGGGCCTAAGTGGGACTACTTCCATGATACTGCATAGGTAATTTTTCTGTCCCTCACAACGAAAATTAATATTCAGAAACCCATTAGGATATCTTATATTGCGAGTTACATGCGCAAAAGGACACTCAGCAGGAACTTGGTAGTTCCGTATATAGTCATGTGGATGTATACGGCAGTCGTTAGACCAATATTTCAGACGGCAGTGTGTGTAGGGGTTACCGTTGCTATTATGAAGATGAATGGATGGAAGATAAAGAGTGTGGAAATGCGAAATTCTAAACTGGCTCGAAACTAATCTAAACAAATCAGGCTATAGCATTGGACTTGATCAGTTACTTTGAGGTGATAGCCTCTATACGTTAATGGAGAAGCGGTTTAGTATTGGCGGAGAATACTGCATMAATCAATATCGTCGGGTCTAAAATGGACGGCGGTGTAGGGAAGTGGATATACTCCGAAGATTTTAATATTTCACTATCTTTCCGTCAATCAAACTCAGCTAGTATCTTTCAAGCATCACCTACGGGGATGCAGAGAGTGGTCGTTTAAACAGACGGCGGGGCAGCGCTAATAGCCTTTTCGTCCCCAAAGATCAATTCCAGCTTAGTAAACAAGTGTAGGAAGGCTTTGAGATGCACTACCATACCATGATTGCCAATCCCCAAAACGCATAACGGAGATAAGTGGTTTCAATAAAGGGACCGAATGGTATGTACACAAAAATAAGGCCTTAGGATAGTGTATCAAACTGGCCATGCAGCCCTTTGGGGGTACAAACAACCGTTAAGTAAATTCTATTTTTTCACCTAGATACAGCAGCTCGACCTTTATTTTTATATAAGAAAACATCTTATTTACGGAGTAAGTAAGCAGTTCTTATTGAAGTGAATCGAGACCAAATGTTATGAAAATGTATTTTCATATAGAGCAACATTTTTAAATATTGATTGAATCTAAAATATTTTTTTAACATTTTTTGGTACACAATTATTATTTAAATAAGGAATATTTCATTTTATACTCTTACAATTTTATTACAACCAGAATATCTGAAAGCATGACGCTTTAATTTTTTCCCTATTAGAGCCTTTCTCATTGGACTGATTTGGACTACGCCACAGTATTGTTATATGTGAGGAAATAAATTTCTTTTAAAGCTACCTAGACTTATTTAAATATAAAATTTCATACTCCTACGTCAACGTTAACCCGGGCCGACAGATCTCTGAAGATCTTGAAAATTGGTATTTTTAACATTAATATTAATTTTTGTAAGAAATACTTATTAAAAGAATATAAAATTCCAGAACAAGCAGGATATTTTCTCTTGAGGGTCTTTTTTTTACAATCTGGATACAGATTTCTTCTCCTGGACTTGAATAAACAGACCTCTTGAAGTGCTCGCTTATCCTTGGCACTAATTTTGAACTGAGATTGCAACAAATATATATGTATATCTTTAAAGAGTAAATAGCTCGAGGCATCCACCCTGCTTGATGTATATAATAAATAGTTCAATCAGTTCTCTATAATGTTTTTTTGCAGTTCTTGATCATAAAATTTCAAGAATTTCGTGTGACGATATCGGAATTTGTTTCAATGGCGGCAGGATTAATGGTTTTCCAGTTGTCTCTAAACTTTTGTGATATTAGGGCTACTTGTGACTTAGAGGATTTTTGTTTCGAAGACACATAGTTTTAAAACAAGTTCGTAAACGTGATGACGGCAAGCAAAGAGTAGTTTTTTTTCTAAAAGTACATAAGCTTCTTTCAATCGCCCTGTACTAGTCGCAGTTGTGTCGCTGCACATTATTTGTACTTTGTGTTTGGTTGCAGCTAGAAGTTGTTCCTTTTCTCGAAATGAAATTAGAATTGGTAGGCGTTCTACTTTAGAACTTCTCACGTCAATTTCAGGTATTAGTTTCCTATTCCAGTGAACTTTCACTGTTTCAGGCATATTATTCTGTAATTATGATTTTATAGGTGAATAGACGATTTGTATATCTGAAAATTATCACACCTAAGATACTTCTTATACAGCCTGAAGTATATTGACAGAATACCTTATGCTTAATTGACATGTATTTAAACTTGCAACTTTCTTAGACCTTCCTCGTTTTGTAGTAGTTTCTGAATTCCATTTCATCATACATACATAGAATCTTGCCAGTAACAGAAGATGATAAACCTCGGAAACGCATTTACTCACAACACCCTGGACGCCCTGGTTATCTTTGTTTTTGAAAAAATATCTTATCTTCTTCAATATTCATCAGTTCCGAAGTATCAGCTTGTAATATATCAAATAAGTTATCTAAATTGTTCTTAAAATCCTCCTCACTGGGCTGGTAATTATCTTGTATTTTTTTTTTTAGAATTTTTTCAATTAAGAAAACACATTTTTTATTGCTTTTTAATTCCACTGCCTTATTTTAAATGTATAACAATACGCGTTAATAGCGAGAATAATTGAGAACAAATGACGAAAACTGTGAATATCCACTGATGCAAATCGGCCTGGGTTATCGCACTTGAAATAAGGTAAAAATTTATTTCCGAGTGTTTGAAGGGCAAATGAACAAAATTAAGGCCTACAGATGTGATAAAAATTTAAAACTTAGGAAAATAAGGGGCACCCTAACGTATATATAAGTTAATGTTTTTAGTGTCCGATGATGCCCATTTTTTAGCCGAGGCATGCCTAAGTGTAAAATATGATTTACTTTGAACACCCCCGCTTAGGAAAAATGGCGTGCAATCGCGGTTTTTAATCTGTAAGCTTATCTGTCTTTCCAATACGATATGTTATGACACAATGTAATTGGTAACACTGGAGATATACGTCTGCAACGACATCTACAGACCAAATACGAAAAGACTTTTTTTAATTACCCAATATTTAGCTCAAAATTTATATTTATACTGTGAAGAAAATTTAAATCACCGTCAGTCTTGCAATATATAATATATACATACATATGTAAATATTTATAACTCAAGAGCCGCTGATCCGGTTTGGCTGAAAATTGGTGGGGATATAGCTTTTAATCTCGAGGCGGACACAGGTTACGAAAATACTTTTTCAACTATGTTGAAATATGCGAACATGGTCGGAAAAATCGTTTTCTCTAAAATTTAGGAGCATGTAGCACTACGAAACTAACATTATAAAATCAATATTTAGCCTAAATTGATTTATTGATATACTGATAAGTCATTGATCAAACTCATATCCCTGTCTGGAAAACTATTTTATTTGACAAGATTGTTATTCGAAGCAGCGCTATAAATTCCGATTAAATTTTTCAGATCAGACAACTTTACCATATAGTTGCCACACAAACTGACCGCTCAAACTCAAGCCCCTGTACGAAAACCGTATTTATTTGACAGAGTGCGCGCTAAGGCTGGTATTGACACTAGCGAAGCGAATGAAATTTGAGGCGAACACTCAGTAAATTCGTCGTGTAGTGGCAAAAATTAATATTCACTATTATCACTTGCGAATTTGTGAAATTCTTTTCGCTGCAACTGTCAAAATTTGGCAAACGACTATTGGATTCAATTCTAAATGGCAAAAATTTGAAAAAATCTTAAAAATTTATTTATTGCATTTATTTATTTTTTAGAATAAAAAGAACCGACCGGAAGCAATTCGATGATAGGGTTATTGGAGAAAAATTCAGGTCTAGCTATAGGAAATGCGCCGTTTGCGTCCACAACAAAAATACGCTGGGGTTTTGGAAGCGAATGGAATAATTTAAACAATTACGATTGCATATATGTACATGTGTTTGTATGTATGTACATAAATATATCCGTGTTGATTTGTGTATTTTTTAGGTTTGGTTGAACTGCAAACTAAAATTTAAAAAAAAATGCTGATAATCCGATGGAGACTATAGCCACAGGGGGAGGCCCTTACACTAAACGAAGCTTTAGCGCAGGCCGTGGAGGGGTTGCTCAGCTTTCAGCAAGCGGTCAATCCAAGTGGAACCACTGCAGTTGAAAATTCGGACAACCTCTAACCAGAGTGGAGGATGGGGAAATTTTGCGAATGAAGGCTTTGGAAAAGCAATCCCAGAAAGCCTTGCCATACTTTCTAGAAAATAAATTCAGTAGCAATAAATGAAATTGCAAGTTATACTTGGAAAACATATGAGTTGAAAAAAGGAAAATTTGTCTGCTATTGGTAATACCCCTGTTGAGAATCAAATCGAAAATATTTCCCTTTTAAGCAATTATGGCGATTTGGCCATTTTTAATTTTTTTAATTTAAAAATTGAGATATCGTAAAGAAACTTAGTACAACTTAGATATGTTGAAAATTAGTAAATTTGCGATAACTCACATAATAAATGAGCCACAGGCAGCCTTTATGGGAGTTGGGTGGTATTAAACAATAATTTCAAAAGTTATAATTTTGTACACACTCTCCTCGTGCATGCGTGGGGTCATTCAAAATGAGTGAAATGGAGGAAATTCGAACATTTAAGTATATTTTTTGTATTATTGTTATTTTTTTAATTCTTGTAAAAAGGCCTTTACTATATATTTTACCTTCTCTGCTTCTTTATTGAGTCAGAGCTTCCCTGTAAAAGATTACATCAAATTTATTTTGCTAATTTTAAATTCTCTGGAGAGTTACAATCTAAGTTTTGTTTAAAACTTCTTATATATAATATATATTGTTGCTATTCAGTGCGGTTTATAGTTCCTTAATTAAATCAATTTTTAGCATTGGAGCTATGTTTGACCTGAAATGAAATAGATTTGCAAGAATTGTGAACTTTCGCCTGATGATGCTATTAGATGATAGACTTTTCCTGCTATTTTAAAAGTAGTCATAAAATTATCTTCCCTTATTTCTTTCTCGCTCAACGACGTCATTTGAAAAAAGTTATTGTACTTACGTATGTTGTTTAAAAAATGTACATACAGAGTGGCTGTGGCGGCTCCTTCATATTGGGGAGATTGACTTTTTCAGAAGCACAGCACATACCATTTGGTTCATCGGCTCATTTTTTGGTGGAACACTTAGAGCAGATACTATTCATGGCTCCAGTTTGGACGTTGTGCATACTCAATGTGTGGATCATATCTGAAAGACAATGCGTATATTCTTTGACTTGCAGGACGATTGCCAATTTCTGTTGAAGATTTTCCATCACGACGTGTTTTTGATATACTCACCTGGGAACTATTTCTAGAAAGTTGATATCTAGATCTTTCGGGCATTTTAAAATGAAAAAAAGACAATATATTTTAGCAATATTTGTTTAATTTCGCACACTAATGCTGCGTAGTGAATCGACCACGCGATTGAGCTTTTATATTGGTGGCATTTATACATACATATATGTAACTATCTTTTTTAAAATGAAAAAACACTTTATTAACATTGACTCCTCTCCACTAAACCAGTGATACATACCTTATCTTCTTTACTGACGTAGACACCTCATACGTGATTATAGCCGAGTTAACAACAGCGCGCCAATCATTTCCTCTTTTCGAAACGTGGCGTCAATTTGAAATTCCTGTTCTTTTGCTTCCCCCGGTGGGTATTGCGTCGAATACTTTCTGAGCTGAAGTGTTTCCGTTCATACGTACGACTTTACCTAGCCAGCGCAGCCCCTGTCTCTTGATTCGCTGAATATCAATGTCGTCGTATACCTCATACAGCTCATGAATCGAATGCCATATTCGCCGTGGCCAATGCGCAAAGGACCATAAGTGTTTCGTTCTCGGCTGACATTGTTGTTGCTGTAAAAGCTGGTTCCAAGATAGATAAAATTATGCACAATTTCGAAGTTATGACTGCCAACAGTGACGTTTTCAAACGAAAAACATTAAAAACCAGTTTTCGCTGAAAACTACTTCGATTCTTACATTCCACTCATTATAATCGGTCTTGATATTTGTTTACAATCCAAACAAATCCAAATACAGCTTTCACTTGATATTGTCATATTAGGGGGATTCTCTTTCTCTAATCCGCATTGTGCGCCATGAGACTTCGACTTTTTCTGGAAGTTTTTAAGAGGTCAAATGAAAGAAGTAACACTCCACTAGGTTTTTGTTTTCTTTCTATATTTTTAGTGAATTTATAAACAGAAGTAACTCCCTGATCCTTTAAATTGTCAACAATTTCTTCTTTTGCAATACCGTTTAGAAAGGAAGCGTAAATTATACCTAACCCCATGAGGTGTAAAAGTTGCCAGCTTCTAGGCCACACACCGAAACGTTATAACAACAATCCTGCCTGCGATATGTGGAGTTTCCCTTCTCATCTCCCCTCGCCATGCAACCACACCTTTTGCGCAAATTGTTCAGGCGATCATCCTTCCTCTTCACGCTCTTGTCCTAAATACCTATAATTCAAAAATATTCTAAAAATAAAAACCGAAAACAAATGCTCAATGCGAGAAGCACTAAAGCTATACAAACCACAATTACCCCCGACCCTCCCAAACACTTCTTTCGCTTTTGTTACAAAAAAAAATACAAACAAGCAAATAACAAACGTGATTTCCCACCGCTCATCATCTCCTCCCATACCACTCTCCACAGACACTGCACTAAAATCCCCAACAGTTTATCCAAAGCAAATCATGAAAGAAAGCAAAAACAATTTCGTAATTGATAACCATCTCAACTCACCAAATGTAACTACAAAAGAACAATAAAGAATCTTCCCAACCTAACGCTTACCTCAACAAAAACAAACCCAACGAAAATAAGCATACCACTCATTCCTAAAATATCCACAATAGATTTTCTTAACATCCAAACACTCTCTCTACAGACAATATCGATCTCGCTAAACCTACTTATTAAGATATATCTCACCTCATATAATTACCACATCTGACCAAGAAGCTCAATATGAATATGAACGGATTCTACAACAATTACACTGACCTAGAATTACTCATAAAAGAACAATCACCAAGTGTTATATCACTACAAGAAACACACCTTTCGTTTAATTCCGCAACTGTTGTACTCAAACAATACGCTGCCTATTTCTCCAACTTAACACAAAATCATACTAACAAACAAGGTGTTGCTACTTTAATAAAAAAAAAGATTTCTCACACAAATTTCTCCCTACACGTTTTAATATTTCTACAATAGCAATACAAATATTTATTAGATTTAAATTAACATCATAACAATTACATTCCACCACACCAAAACTTTAATATCAAAGAACTACGCGATATAATCGGGACTATCCAAACACCCGTACTTATTCTTGGCGATTTCAATGCCTGGAGCCCTCTTTACCAAAAAGGTAAAATCATAGAAGACCTTATATTAGCGGAAAACTTGATAATTTTAAACGACGGTTCTCCTACGCATTTTTGTACACATACTTCGTTCACGAATGTAGACCTGGTCATTTGTTCTTCTGCTATCGCCCCCAAACTTAATAGCCAAACACTAACTTATCTTTATAACAGCGATCATTTTCCCATTATAACCCACTTATCAACCCCTTTATCCTGAAAAGGGTCGGCGAAGCCAAAATTTCTGTTGGACAAGGCAAATTGGCCCAAATTTCAACAAAAATTTGCCTGCTGCAAGTCCCATAGACTATAATGTAAATAAAGAAACAGCTACTGCTTACCTATCTATCCCCCAAACGGGTAAAAAAATCTTCAAAAATCATGTGCCTAATTGGTCTTGGTTGAGTTATCTCAACTTAGAGAAGAAAAATCACTACGGTTAATATACAAAATAACTCCCTCTATTGATAATCTAATAAAATACAAAAAAGCCAATGCAGTGTTTCGGAAAAATATTATATTAAAGAAGCTAAGAGGTCTTGCTTACAAAAACTTACCGAAGCTATCACTCCCTTAACAAATCCCAAGAAATTATGAGCTGACATTAAAATGCTCTTAGGTTCCTATACGCACGTGAATCGTAATTGTATAAACACTCCAAATGGAGCAATTAACTCGAAAGAAATAGCTAATCATTTCGCCTCTATATGGTCCGATTATTCGAGCGATTCAAACTTCCACCCCTCGTTTGTAGCAAATAATAATGTACTTCTCAGAAGAAGGTGCAGTAAAGATCTCTCACCCACATCTATTGCCGAATCAAACATAACCATCGCTATTTCATATTTCATGTTAAAAAACTGTCCTTTAAGTCTCAGAAATAGAATTATTAAATTGTACAACAATATTTTATGTCAAGGTGTCTATCCTCAAAGCTGGAAATATGCAGTGATTGTAGCAATTTCTAAATCCAATGTAGTGTATACAGATGTTCTTAGTTACAGGCCAATATCACTCCTTTGTTGCATGGGCAAACTATTAGAAAAAATCATATCAAAACGTATCTCGTGGTTCGCATTAAATAAAAACCTTCTTAGTCAAAACTAAGTGGCATTTAAGGCAGGGCAATACACTATAGATGCTTTAGCCTATTTTGATGATTTCGCCAAAACTGCTTTATCGAAAAGAAAAAACATATCCAGTCTCAGTTTGTATTTCGAAAAAGCTTTCGACAGAGTTAGATCTCATGTCACTCTACGACAACTTGAGAAGCGGCAAATTGGTGAACAAATATTTAACTTTATTAAATCTTTCCTAATTAATTGGAAATTCATGACTAAAATCAATAATAAAATCAATAACCCTTTTTCGAACACGTACAATATGTACAACGGAATACCACAAGGATCACCATTGTCTGTCATACTATTTGTAAAAATACAAACTCATTTCGCATATTGTTGATGATGTGCTGATCTTCTTCAAGCAAAATAATCTTAATACAATTAAAAATACCTTCTTAAAAATTCTTTCTGATATTTCAAATTGGTCCAATTGTTCGGGTGCGAATATTTCTATAAACAAATGCAAATTATTCCATATCTGTAGAAAACACAAATGTAATAACTTCAATCCTAACTATAATAATGTAAATATTGTAAATACTACTAGTCTTAAATTCCTAGGTTTAATATTTGATAAGAGACTTACTTTTAAGGAACATTGTACAAATCTACGTAAGCAACTAATTTCTAGGCTTAATATAATTAAGTATCTATCATCAAAATATTGTTTAATTCACATTTCTTCTCTTATCAATATTACAAGAGCTTTAATTTTATCTAAGATTGATTATGGTCTCCCTATCTACAGCAATTGTGACAAAAGCAACATAAAGCAAATCTTTGCACCACATCATGCAGGTGTTAGAAGAAGTATTCGGGCATTCCCAACATCACCAATAAAGTTCACATAAACGGAAGCCGGACTCTCATTAATCGAGGACATACTTCGCAAAAGCTTATTCCAAAACTATTATTATGTAACAACAATCTCTTATATGGTGTAGTAAAAGCCAAATGGAACGGCGATACAAACTCCAATACTTCTTCCACTGTTTCTAAATGCATTAAATTCTAGGTTCTAGGTTCTAGGATGTTTTGCCCCATACCATACCATAGCCATGCTACTCAAAGAATCTTCGTTCGATCTACATCTTCAAAAACACCATAAAAGGAACAACAATTTCAGGGTATACCAAAGTTTGTTCAAAGAGGTCATTGTGCATTGGATTGGAAACTCATTTTTACTGATGTTTCGAAGGCCGACGTCTTTGGCTATTGTTGATAACGTTGGAAATACGTTTAAAGATGGACACCTGCCCAATTACAGCTCAGTATAAACAGCAGAGGCAGCAGCCATCTATAATGCGCTATACCTAGTACAAAGATCTAACTTAAAATAATAAATATGTACTGATAGCAAGTCTACATTCTCAGCTCTCCTAAATGCATCCAACAAATCCTACCTCATTGCGCAAATTAGAAACATACTAATTTTGAACATAAACATAAAAATTATGTGGATCCCTGGACACGCCGGTATTACCGGAAATGAAAAGCCTTTGTTCGCCTTCGTCTTGGTCATACGTCATTAACGCATTCCCATTTATCAAATGGAATTTAAGTTATCCTTCCTTTTTATACTCTCGCAACAAAGTTGCTAAAGAGAGTATTATAGTTTTGTTCACATAACGGTTGTTWGTAAGTCCTAAAACTAAAAGAGTCAGCTATAGGGTTATATATACCAAAGTGATCAGGGTGACGAGTAGAGTTGAAATCCGCAAGCTGTAACTTGAATAAAAATTGAGATATCATGATGAACTTGGTACACGTATTTCTTGGCTCCATAAGAAGGTTAAGTTCGAAGGGAAAAATCGGCCCACTGCCACGCCCACAAAATGGCGGAAACCGAAAACCTAAAAAGTGTTATAACTAAGCCATGAATAAAGATATTAAAATGAAATTTGGCAAAAAGGATCGCATTAGGGGCATATTTGAATGCTTTTTTGTACATATCTCGAAACTACTATAGCTATGTCAACCAAACTGTATAGAGTCGTTTCTTATACAGTTTAAAAATGGAAGAGATCGGATAATAACCACGCCCACCTCCCATACAAAGGTTATGTTGAAAATCACTAAAAGTGCGTTAACCGACTAACAAAAAACGTCAGAAACACTAACTTTTAAATAAAGTTCCGATTACCCATTGGAGTTTAGACTGGAACCAAGCCCAAACCTACCCATTTGGCGTCTTTTCTGGACTGGGATGTATATAACAGTAATGGCGAATATATTTGTCTTCAAATTTGTGTAATATTCCGTCAGTATATTCAGTAAAGTTTACCATTTCATCATGTCATATTTCAATTTGGTACAATGCTTGGAAATTGTTCAGTTATGCAAATTCACGTTATCCAATGGCCACTTTTGTTGCATCGAAAATTAACTTCTTAGATGAAGCTCATTTCTGGATTAATGGCTCGTTAACAAACGAAATTGTCGCTATTGGGTGAGTCAAAACTTTGTGTTGTTCAGGAAACGAAATTGTATCCTCGAAAATTGACATTTGGTATGGATTTTAGTTTGGTCTTTCGAAATTATACAGTAATTTCAAGAAATGCCATGGGCGGCCACATAACGCCAAGATCATATATTGTATTTTTAATAGGGATAGGTTAAATCAAAGGTTTATTCCCAAGAAGTTTGCAGACTACACTATACCTAAAATTCTGCGTCGAGTCATTGAATATTGGCGAAAACGGATGAAGATATACAAATGTAATTATTTTTAGTAGAATCTTCAAAAGCACAAATTGTCAAGAATACGTAATTTTATAATAATTATTGAGTTTAAAATTATATCTATGAATATATCATTAAATCTGCACGAGTAAATCAATGATGAAAAAATTTTGCAATTACAAAAACTAGTATAGCGAAATTATGTTCTTGTTGATATACTTATTGAAATGATCACAAAAAAAATGGTTCGAGTTCTGGTCTGAAAATATGGTACCGTAGCATCAACATTGCTATTTCATTGGGCGTGACCAGTTGTGGTTCAGCGCTGTATAGCATAGTGAAACCCATCATGCTACATTGTTTGGTCCACCATATACTCCAATATGGTGATATGACTCTGTGGGTCTTGCAACATGCTGCTACATAGTCTTATAGTTTTGTTCCCCTAACGGTTGTACGTATCACCTAAAACTAACATATGGATATAGGGTTATATTTAATTATATTATGTATTTATCAGGATGACGAGTTGAAGTTAGGTTGCCTATATAGCGCAAATTTTTAACTCCATTTGAATCTTTTACTTTCTAGTACACAAATCAAGAAGTAATTAATATAACAGCGAAAAATTTTGCCCTTTAAATTTCTTTAAAGTATGCCACATTTGACCAAAAATTGCTCAAATCCAAACAAAACTGTTCAAGCTCCTAGGTACCGAATATGTGGACCATAATGTGTTTAGTTGAGTTAAAATATCGTAAATATCGGTCAATTTGTGAGATATACAATTGAAATTCAGAGAGAACTCTTATCTGATAGTAGTAAATCTGTGCGTCGAAAATGGGTTGAATCGGGTCAATGTTTCATTTCGTGTGATTTGAGTTATCTCGATAAAAATTATATTTTTTGTCTAAAATATATTAAATTGGGCGGAAACTTGACCTAGCCCCATATAGCTAATACCAGGATTTTCGAACATCCGACTGACTTGTAAGTGAGGTACTTTATCAAACCCAGGAAATTTTTTTTTAGTATGTGGCATGATTATAGTTAATATATAAAAACGGTTCAATAATTCAACTCTCATATACTACGAATAATGATTTTCGTTTTTTTTAACAAATTGTTTGCCGAAATTTTCGTACAGTGTATGAGTTATATAGAGTTGTAGAAATTGTTTAGATTCCGTTCCTTTCGTTGATGTTTTACATCTTAATTGATTCTTCCAAGTTGCAAAGATATAAAATGTTGGGTTGCGCCCGAACTTAATCCTTTCTTTGCATAAAATGAACATACGTTATTTAAAGTAATCAATCTCTTTTAGGATTAAATTTTGTAGCTGCAACAATGTTCCTCTCGGCTTGAGACAGTTTCTACAATTGTGCTAAATTGTTGTATTTGTTGCAGTCATCAGTGGAGCTATCTAAATAAATTTTTCCATAGCTTACAGAAATTATATATGTTAAAAAATCAGTAATTCACTTGCCAAAAAATAATTGTTAGATTCCCGCTCTTTTTCGCAGAAGTTTACAAACTTTATCACTGTTGATATTATTGTTATTTTCCCAATCGAGGCATATGTATATATATACTAATAGCATTATTACAATTAAAAGAAATTAGAAAGTGTAGCAGACGCTAAATCGGCCCGTTTCCACGAAAACTATTTCTCTCCACTGTGACACTGGACTCCTCATCGTACCAGCTGTTCTTCGCCGTCGAAGTCGTTTAGCCTCAACCGATTTGGGGATGTTTCCTTCGAGAGGCTGAACTTACCGACTATTGTGCCAAAGATACCTTCTTTGCCCACCCTAGCGTCTTTGGTGACATTGTCCTTCTCTTACATCGGGGCGTGGGCGCTAACTAGAGATATGCTGAAGAATTTTGTTTTGATGCGAATTGTGACTAGACTTTCATCCAGCGGCGTAAGGGAACGAACATTCCAGGTGCATGCCCTTAAATCGTAATCATTAATGCATTTGCCATAGTCGTCTTCAAAAGGAGTTCCTCTTCCGAGGCTGTTGGTAATTTTTCATTGGGGGCGTATTTTACATAGCGGGTCCCAAGCCAAGTACCCAACCCTGGCGAAGGATGGTTCTCACTTTAGCTCGCCTTCAAACGGATGTTCGTTGCCCACCCAGAGGATACTTAGTCTAAGATCGGAATTCGTGAGCTGCATGAGGCATTTATATAAGAATCGTGTGTGGGTGAACTTCTACATATGACTCCAACCTTAATAATCACTCCATTAATATTAAAATTATATACTCCTTCATAATAGCATACCCAATATACTTAGCCAATTCCACGAAATAAAAATGTTTCAAAATGCGTCTCACATCTTCATAAAAACTTTCTAACTGAGTAAAGATCTTGGATTGAAATTAGGCAGAACCGAATCAAATAGACCAACAATCACGAAAAAGACAATTATCAACTTTTGACTCAACTTTTTGGTCCAGGGCCGCATAATGTGCGATTAGGTATGTAATCAGGACTACTTCAAAGCATGGCCCATTTGAATCACGTGGTTCTTAAATTTTAGCAGGAGTACGACTTATAGTATATTTCACATAAGTGAAAATTGACAAATTGAATTCTTTAGTACCATCAACATGACACTCAAATTAGCAATAAAATGTGTCAATATTTACGGTTTCTTCAAAAAGTAATTTTTGTATATCCCAAAAAATTTAAAAATGTGCTCCACATATGTATTTCCGTAGGAGTTTCATACAACAATGGTTGTTATTCCTTGCGAAAAACCAAAAGTTTTGCTTGCTTCTGCACAATATCTCTTTTCTATATTGTGGAAAAATATAAATTTTAATGAAAAAGTAGAGTTGTCAAGTATTGTTTATAAGTAAGTAAGTTTCAATTTAGAATATATTATAAGATTATTTTAATTTTTGTTTAGCCATTTTTCAATTACCCCATGTCCATTCCTTGAAGAAAGGGGCACGGAGAGTTATTTCGGGCAGCATATATGTATTAATTCATTAATTTTTATAACTTTGTAACTTGTTGCTACCGAGTTAATAGTTTTGTATTACTTAAAAATAATAGAGGGGGATATGGGGTTAAATGTACAAGTATATACAAAGCGAAACAAAAAAAAAAAAAAACCACACTCAAAATAATTTCATATTTTGATGTTTAAGGTGAAAAAAGTTCGATTACGAACAACATTTCACGAATATACAATACAAAAAATATTTTACTAAAAAATATTTTACTAAAAATGAATTTTTAAATTTTAGAGGTATATTAATTTGTGGTACTTTAGCGTTTATGACCCGTTTTACTCCTTTTGGGATGGCAATTACTGATTTCACTCACACTTCTTCTATTTTTTTCCACAAGTCAACCATTGCTTTGCGTTTATTTTACGCATTTAGCGCTTATTAGGACCCTTACGTTACCTTGGATTGGTATCCGGACGCTTAAGAGCCAATCCAATGAAGTGTCCAAATCTTCATTTAATTTTCCAATCATAAAGTAACTAAAACTGTTTAAGCCACTAGGTACCAAATATGTGGTACCCAGTACCTAACGTACCTATCAGTACCAATCTTCGAAGCACTTCAATAAGTAATTTTTTTATCTTCTTCAGCTCCTTCGATGCCGTCTTTATCTCGTCAACAGAAGCGTAACGTCGTCTTTTCACGGGCCTCTTCAGTTTAGGGAACAAGAAAAAGTCACAGGAGCCAATTTTTGTCACATCTTCTGAGAACATTTTGTACCACCGATAAACATTGCTTCGGTCCAAGGTAGCTTCTCCGTATGCCACAGTCAACATTTGGAATGCATCCGCGCACTTAATTTCGTTTTTCACACAAAATTTGATACAGGTTCTTTGATCCATTTTTTTGAATAGGTAAAAATCGAAGACGATCCAAAAACGAGCAAGCAAAGCAGCTGTCAACAATTAAATGAACATTCAAAATGGCCGAGCTTGTCGGCATAAGTGCGAGACATGAGTACCAACATAACGCCACAAAAAATTCGAACTTCGAATATACGTAACCCGCGAAAATTCAAAATTCGCGATACTTTTTGAACACACCTCGTATATTTGTGCCCTAAGTCGAATTGGGGAAAACTTGGCCGTGCCACCATTACATAATTATATGATATGCTGCGAAAAATATTTGTTCATTATGATAAATTTATAGTCACATTAGAAAATATTTTAATGTGATAAATTTAGAGGCATAACTGATGATTTTTCGCTTTGGTGGATTTATGGTCAGCGAAAATAATGAGAGTGAGCATTAAGAATTATATTGTAGTTAATCAGTTGCAAATGCGATATATTACGCAGAAATGCAAACTCATATTAAATATACATACATATAGTACGTTTGTTTGCATCTGTTTTGTAACACTGCCCTTAAGAAAGTGATAAAATCTTTGTTCTACGTGCTGACCAATTTTTCCAGCTACGACTGTAATGAAGCTGTGTTATATGAATAAGAATGATGGGGTCGTGGTGTTGATAATGAGCATGAGATTATATGTACATATAAAAATATATATATGGCTTGCCTGTTGACTAGTGAGTTGTGTAGTCGGGGAAACCAACAACCAAAGGTATTGATGATGGCCATAGTGCTATATTCGAACTGTTTTTGTTGTCACTGATGACACGAAGGTAACGCACAACCTAATCTTAATTACTTTTGTTTAATTACTTTGACGTATTTTTGCCCGAAGTAACTGCGTTAGTCAAGGTAAAAAGTTGCTGTAGTATTTTATAGGCGATATCTGGTATTGTGGCTGAATGCGAAGACCACCTAATGTCGCGGTGGTGGAGGTTTCTTGTAGAGCGGCTATGAACGTTGGCCTCAATCAAAATTCTTGCGCATGGTCTATTTTTTACCTCCACACTTCATGTGCCTCATTTGCCATCAATTTAAATAAACTAATAAAAAAAATTCTTGTTTCTAGTTGACCCTTTTGGTTTTATGCTGTGGAAATGAACCTTTACGTTAATCGTGAACATCTGGCAACAGGCTAATATACATACATAACTAAATTATATTTTATGAATTTTGATTTTGTTTTGAACACATTCTTTCTAAGTGAGCTACTGTGATTAAAACGTGTTCAGTTCCATTCTGTTATGGCGTTCAAAACTAACTTGAGATGGTAAGATGATAAAATATTGGAGGAAACAAAATCTTGAATAAAGATTTTTTTCTGTGAACAATAAAAACAAAAATTTGAAAATATCTTTAAGCCGTTTACTTGCTTGCTAAGTTTCCCCACTACCCGCTCCCCATTGTTGGGCTTTTTACGAACATTTTTTGCTTTCTAGCGAAAATTATAATAATAGGAGTTCTAAGTTTGCACCAGTATTTCGCTTTTGCGGCCAATTAACATAATAATGATTTTTATTGTTGTGTCAAACTTTTGTCATTTCAATTTGTAAATTGCTAAATTATCTTTTGTTGACTTCGTTCTCTGCTTTTCTAAGGCACATTTCAAAAATGGGGTTTCACCTCAACGTAAATACAAGTTACGAGCTTTGGTTCGGTAGGCGGATAAGCTTTTTGTTTACACTTTCGCTCTTAATGATACTTCATTGGACCATGGTGACTGTTCCTTTTGGAAATAAACCTAACGCAGCATTAAATACCGCTTTCCTGTAAGTGTTCATTTACGCTAATTGACAACTTATTGTTAATAACTCACCCTACTACAAAGCAGTGTTTCAATAATTTCGCCGTATTTATAAATTAAAATTGTGTCTCATTTCATTATACAGAATGACATATGAATACAGCATAAGGGTTTTTATAGTTTCGCAACATAGTTGGTTATAATTAGATTGGCAAATTTCAATGAAACTCGAAATCTTATACATGCACATATGAATGTACATATATAAAAATTAAACGCTGTTCCGTTATGTACAAACAGATCGTTCGAACCACAGCACGGAAGGACGTGAAAATTTATACAGCTATTCTTTTATTCCCGCTGAATTTTTTTGCAAAATCACCGTTGATTTGATAATTTTATTCGATTAAATAAATTTCACTTCAAGACAATGAAATTTAATTTCAAAATCGGAAATGTCAAAATCTTGTTAATAATCTTTGATAATTATTTAAGGGATTAAATGCGAGTTTGGCGCTGAGTCTGAACTAATTATATTAACTTTCGACAATAGTCTACTAGAACATTCAATTCTATAAAGATAACTTACACACTGAAAGATGTATTCGGCATAAGGTCTGCTAGAATAACGAAAATCATTATACATTGTCACAAAAAATACACTTATGCAAACTATTTTTTCAGTCCTTGCAACAATTTTCATAATCACTTTTTGGGATGGCCTTCTGCTCCTTCAGCGGATTTTGTTTCATGGCTTCGATCGACTGAAAACGAGTTTCATTCCCATGTCTCAGCGGCAGTTATAGTACTCATGAATGTGGAATCGGATTTCGCACGATGAAGCATGTGCAAAAAAAGAGTACGGTACTCTTTTCAAAAAAAAATTTAGTTCATTCAGAACGAAATCGTGAGAGATGTCGAGCTCTTTTGCCATCTCTCTAACACTTACCGATTGTCGTAAAACGATTTTTAAGCACCATTACTTTTATAATATTTTAATCAGTTGAACGAAGCATATCTTAAGGACAGTCCTATCAGCTTAGCAAAATGTATTTTTTAGAATTATCATTTACCCGAGGAATTTAATTACATTTTCCGGTTGCTTTTTTGTAATTAAACACATTTTAGGTGTTAAACTATTATTTTTTTTTTGCACTAGGACTCAAGAGTACTGATCGATTTTTTAAGTTTTAATTTTATATTTTAGGAAGTGAAAACTATTTTTGGTAAAAAGTCAACCATATTCACTCAGGACCACATATTAAATACTTTGGAAATTGAAAACTTAAGATCCGAATTCCTCCATTTTGAAACCTCTTATCCTTAGAGACCTATCTTTACCAAGCCTTATCCAGATTTTGAACACTATATAGTACGACACAATGTGATTGGTATAACTGGAGATATACGGTGCAACGACATCTATTGACAAAATTCGAAAAACCTTTTTCGACTACCATAAATGTATCTTCGATATCGGGTATAAAATTTAAGGTCTCTGACATATTAATTTATTGAGCTAACGCCCCTTCAATAATTTTCAACACAACTGTTATATAAGGAATGAGCGTGGTTATCAACTGATTTATTCCATACTCCAAGAAGAAACTTCTTCAGCAGGTTTTGTTGAAATAGCTTCAGTTTTAAAAGCTTCGGTTTTTAAAATATCATTATATGGTCAACTTGTTTTGCCATCCTGACTTTTTATTTATGTATATGGTATGACTCCAAAACTATTTCGATTAGTTTAGGTAATATAAACAACAGTTGGGTGAACAAAAGTATTTTATTCCGTAGCAATATAAATATTGCGAGAGTATAAAATGCGATATTTGTCGAAATAATGAGAAACGTCCACTTTAATAATAATATATAACATCATTAATTTTGTGAGATACCTTTAGGAAATTAAACAGGCGTTTTACTGATAATCTATATTCTTGTTGTTGATTTTAATTTTTCTTAACGAAATAAAGAAGGTATAAATTCGTAGACATGACGGCAAATGTGTATAAAATCCGCCTCGCACTGGCATATATCCCTGAGGTATGGAGGACAGCGAAGGTGATCTTCATACCTAAGGTAGGAAGGAAAGACTACTCGTTGGCGAAATCTTTCAGACCGATAAGTCTAACGTCCTTCCTACTGAAAACCATGGAGAAGATCGTAGA
>NW_017537051.1:65178-68883 GCF_001853355.1 Bactrocera latifrons
GACTGCAGAGCAGTCTGTATTCGCAGAGCCAAGGCCATTGGAGTTCCATTTCCAGATAGGGATCGCATTGCCTCGCTAGCGCCTAGTAGCCTACTGGACTTCATCAATGGACTGGGGCTAAGTGAGGCAATGTAAGGAAGGAGAGGGCACAATAGACCAAAGGTCGCAGTGCATACCTCATTATTATCATTCATCATTCAAAATCCGTCAATATGTATCACCAGACATTGTATACGTAACATAATTATTTTCCTTCAGCCGACTGACTTATAAAATATATTCAATAATATTGTGATCAAATTGAAAGGTGAATTTTGTCCATTTCATCTCCTTCAAAATAATCCCCTCCAATACACTTATACCAATGAATTTTCTGGTCATCATAGCACTTGAAATAATCCTCAATCGTAATGGCTATCATAGCCAAATCAGAGGATTCTGATTTACAAATAAAATTGCTGAAAAAATTCTTGCATTTTGAAACTCTTTGCTATTGTAGGATCTAGAATAATTTTACCATGCTTATGAGCAAAAGGGTATACATTAAATAATCTACATTTAGTTTCGAGTATTGGGTGTTTGTAAATTGTAATTATAGCCTGTTCTAAATAAGAAATATGGATATCAGAATATTTCAATACATTGATTAGTGGAAGATCCAACTAATCATGGTTTATTAATTCAGGCACGTTATTCAAATTAAGTGTGCAAGAGTAAAAAATTTTATTTTTCAAGAAATTAATTAATTAAATTAATTCAGCTTTTATATCTTGAATTGAGTCAAAACGATGTCCTCGGAGTGGTCATGTGAATTTGCTGAATACCTAGAAGTTACACGAAGGTAAATCAGGCGAATGCGGTGATTCCTGCACTATATTAGTTAAAAAGGTTGCAAAATTATCACGAATAGCCAATACAGTATGAGATGGTGTTTTATCGCACTTCTTTGTTCAATAAATTAGACATAGTAAAAATCAAATAGCATAATTCAATTTATAATGAATATTGTCACTAACAGTGCTACTAACTTATAGAAAAATTTACCAATTCAAAAAACACGAATTAAAAATTCACCTTTCTATTTTGTTTTACCACTAGTTTGGATTTCTAAGCAGGTTAGCGATCTAAAGAACTGCCCCAAGGTCATTGTGGACTAGCTCGCAATGAAGACTACAGCAAGTTCTAAGTATGAATGCAACAAAATTACTAAATACCAATGTAACAAGGTATGGTTGGTGCAATGAGCAAACGATGCAGGCAGTGATTTGGCAAAAGGGTTTCGCAAAAAAATATTTGACTGAATAAAGCATTATAGCTTTACTGTGACTTAATTATATGAACTCGAAAAGTGCATACCAATAAAGAAAACAATTTAGTTTTTTTTTATTTTAAAATGTAGATTTATGAATACAATACAATTTTATTAATTTCTCTTAATATGATGAAACTTTTTTCGATTTATCAATAAAATTCAAGTTTTATGAGCACAAGAGTATCCTCTCATGACGGGATCTGTCGAAATAGTACTCCATGTAAGGGTCGGTAAAAAGAGTACTTACATAAGATCCCAAGAAACGGTTGGTAAAAAAGTATCCATGCTAAGTTATTTAATTTTTTAAAGTAGCTTTCCCTTTAACACCATGGAATAGTATAGACCAAAATCACTGTATTGGTTATATTATATAATCGTTCTTGTTGACATTGTCAACGCCAGGTGGTTGACTCGGAAGACTATCTTGTTGCAGACAAGATACGCACCCGCCTCCCTGCAGTAAAATACGCACGTCAACAAACACAAAAAGGTTCGACGTCAAGATGCTGCAATCACAGACAAATAGCCGACTAACAGAAAACTTTAACACCAGAGCATATTCTTGTATAACCCAAAACGTGATCTAGTGAATGATGACCAGAAGATATTAAAACTATGGAGGGAACACTTATCAAGCCTGCAATGGAGGAAAATCATAACACCAGGTGATATCGAACCCGATTTACCAATCGAAATTTGAATAGCAGGTTTGCCGGCCATGCTGTTAAAATAGAAGAAGAAGGATGCAACTGCTTCTTTGTAAAATATGGTCGAACGAAAGGAATTTAAGTGTGCTCTGCCCAATCCACGAAATGGAAGATTTCCACAATCTGCGCCAACTACCGTGGGATAAGCCTCACCAACATTGCAAAATAACCGTAAAAAGAGAATCGGCACACACCACTTCTCCGGTCAGAATAGCCAACGATTTCTCGGAGCCATTCGATACCAAAGGATGTTTCAGAGGTTTCGTCAACTAGAAGAAAATAATTCGGGCTGCAGAACTAAATAGAGAGGGTAATATCTTCTACAAAAGTGCACAGCTGCTGGTGTACGCCGGTGATATTATTATCATTACCCTCAACAACCGCGTCGTTAGTTCTGCGTTTTCCTGAATTGATAAGGAAGCGAAGCAAATCTGTCTGTTAGTAAACGAGGGCAAGACAAAATATCTTCTGTCATCAAACAAACAGTAGCCGCACAAGCTACTAGGCTCCCACGTCACTGTTGGCATTCTGAGCTTTTTAGATAAATCATCTATCTTTGGACCAGTACTAACAGCAGCAATAATGTAAACTTCGATATCAAACGCATAATGACTTTGGCCAACAGGTGAGAGGATTGAGGTGTCAATTGAGAAGTTAAGCCCTCTCTCGACAAACAAAACCCAAAAGCAATAAGGAGAGGTATGGACGATGACAACATCTGATGAGTCGACATTACGAGGTCTCGAGAGAAAGGTTCTGTGGAAGATTTATAGTCCTCTGCGCATTGGTAAAGGCGAATATCGCATTCGATGAAAAGATGAGTTGTGTGAGATGTACGACGCTATTGACGTAGTAATAGGTTATGTCGTACGTATGGACGAATTCAGCTCTGAAAGTATTCAACGCAATACCCGCCGAGGGAAGCAGAGGAAAAGGAATACCTCCACTCCGTTGGAGAGATCAGGTGGAGAAGGACCTGGCTACTTTTGGAATTTCCAATTGGCGCCACGTTGCAAAAAAAAGAACGACTGACGCACTGTTGGAAACTCGGCTATAAGCGCATAAACGGTGTTTATAAGCATGTAAATACTTGTAAATATATGTGGATATAACTAATTAATTCTTTTTTATTAGATACTTTTTAAGAGCGAATTTCATTGCAATTGTTAAACTATTTAAACATTGCATCACAAAGTGTGCTATAAAATCGAAGTATTCACACTTAGCGCAAAGTTTAACCAACAATGCTGTTGCTGGCATACGAAAATTTTATTATGACATTACTGTCCTACTAAAACTCGGCACTCTTAACTACCGTGGTGAAGAGTTCTCCTAAGCACATCTGCGTACGTACAGTTCTTTTATTTATATTGCTTTATGTGTATATTACATTTACTTATGTATATGGTTGCACATGCATACATATTATGGTATTGTTTCGTTTCTATACTGGCGCAAAGTTACTACTCCATATCCACAATTGTGAGGAAAATTATTATTTTTTTTTTTTGATTTTTGTTTTTGTACACACTGAGGTGCTGGTATGTTTACCTAGTGAGGTTCGAGTTTGTTAGAGTGGAATTTCAAGAGCGATTCTTTTTGACTACAACTTAGAAAACAAACTAAAACTCATTGAGTAAAGAGAGCAAGATGTGTATATAACTACATGCACATACATATATAAAT
>NW_017537051.1:68983-74778 GCF_001853355.1 Bactrocera latifrons
TTTCATCACTATTTTATACCCTAGCCCCCAGGGGGTTCTGTCTGTCTCTTATACACATCTAGATGTGTATAAGAGACAGATATATATATATGTACATATGTGTAGGCAACCCCTGTATAAACGGGAAAGTATTGCAAGTGTTTCGTAGAAGTGACAACCAGCTTAAAAATTTACTAATGACGACATTTCAAAAGAAACAATGCCTGATTAATTTTATTTCTATTATGCGATAATAAGTCATCCAGCCGAAAGCTTTAGTTTATATAATAATTAATTATTATGTAAGCTTTGTATAAATAAATAAATAAGAACGGCTTCAACTTGAACAAATACATATAATATGTATCTGGAAAAGAGTTGCAAGAATATATTTCGAACGGTACTGGAAGTAAATATGATATTTCCTGTGAAGTGCAATAATCAATTTTCACATAGTTCATTTCCTTTCCTCCATTACAGTGTGTTTCCAGTTTAATTTCCGCTGCTGATGATATGAAATGATGGTTGCTTTCTATTTGTTTTCAAGGTAAAGACTTTGTGACTATGCATTTAAGGGTGCCGCGATCTTTAGAGGTTTTAAAAATAAAAAACTGAGAAACCGCGCGTCAAAGTTTTCGCTTGTTGCCCAAGCGCTCCTATACCTCCTAAGCTTCGACAATATTTCGAATTCCCATATATAACTTTGGGGACATATTCTCAGATGATTTTTAAACAGATTTAAGCAACAAAAAGAAATGATTTTTTTGAAGCTTCTAAAGCTTAAATTTAACAATATTGGTTCTATAACTACAGCCGTCTGGTTGGGAAAGAGGTGGCACAACTTGGTTACTGTTTTTGATATATTTCCCAAATAATAAGGCTCCTTTGTGCGTAACAAATTCAATATTTATTTATTAAATAACAAGGATTAATTATTACAGCAAATGAACGATTGGCACATCGTGGATAGTTAGAAAAGGTCCATATTGTAATTGGTTTCTTTTGTGCGCGACGAAGAACACTCAGCGGTGGCGCCATTGTGGAAGTTGGAGAGTTCCAGTCTTTGTGTGTCGTTTTCAGAATATATCATACATTTGAAGTGTTAACAACAATAATTAATTTTTACTGAAATATGTCGTGCTTTGTGCTTGAAAAAATATTTTTGTGGAGAGTTGTTCTTCATTACTTTATTATTAAAATTTCAGGCGAAAGTCATCGTATTTGGTGATACTAGCTTAGAGACTAAGACCGCCCTGACTGGAGAGTTTGAAGTTGATGAACTGGAAACATTACTCGATGAATGTTATTGTCAAACAAAGGATGAACTCGTAGAATCGTTGGAAGTCAATCAAGCAGTCATTTAAAACATCAAAGAGGTGGCGAATATATTCAAAAGGAAGCAAAAGGGGGGCAATATGAATTGAAGCCTAGAAGCCTGCTCTGGATTCGATAGGGTGAGAAGAGCATACTTCATTATTGAAAAGACATTTGCCAAAAAATGCATAGAATTCGTTCTAGGCTAATAATTTTCCATTATGACAACGATCGGACTCATTAGTACTATCATTAGTATGTAAGAAATTTAATTGGTTCATTAGTACATATTAATGTGTTTAGACGATCTTTATTCTATGGAGTGGGATATATTCTCTGATTTTTGAATTTTTTAACTTTACTATAATTGAGAGAGGAAGAAAATTACATATTTTGATTTTGAAAGCTAATGGAAAACTGTAATTTTTACTTATAACTCAATCTCGAACATTTCTTTTTTAAATATTAATATTTATAATAATATTTATTTTAATTTTTTTTTTTTGCGGGTGAGAGGGTGAAAAATGCCTTCCGCATCATCGGTGCTATCGTCACAGCAGCGGTATGTGCCACTTGCAGGTCACTAAAAACCCCCTTCTAAGGAACCGTCGCCCACCCTGGGACCGCGTTTGCATTACTTCAGGGTGGCGTTCCATTCCAGCGTTCCAGAGATTTACATCTGCATCCAGGTCCCGCTTTTTGATGCGTAGCAAGAATGCTGCATATTTCTGAATAATCTCCCAGTTTGCTTCGCTCTCCAACATGACGCTGATTAAATTGTCAGCGTTTATTGGGTCGACCATGTCTTCTATTTGCCAACGCTCACATTCGAAGAATGTGTGTTCAGTATGGTCTTCTGTCGCGTCGTTCTGTATACGTACTTTTTGAAGTATCCGTGACCGGATAATAGGGTTGTGTAAAAGTCTACTTCTCCGAATTTACGGCTTGTCCATAAATCTAGATCTTTTATCAGCCTGGCCGCCTATCTGCAGCGACTTTCATTCTCCCATCTTTGTTGCCATGATGTTATCGTATTCCTTATTTGTTGCTCCCACAGCTTTTTCCTTTCATATGCTAGAAGGTCGATTGAGCACTGCTGCTTATAACTAATGTTCCGTCGCCCGATACTGTTCTGTAGGCTGATGCGACTCTGCGGACTGCGGTGCGGTACACTCTGGCCACTGCCTTACGCCGGTTTTCCTTTATAAGCGCGTCTGCCCAGATTTCAGCTCCGTATAATAGGACGCTAGTTGTCGTCGACATAAGGAGCTTTCTCTTTTCTTGCCTGGGGCCTCCTATGTTAGCCATTAATCGGCTCAGTTGGGAATTGATCTTCGCTGCCTTACCTGCAGCGTGTTGGATTTGTACCCAGAAGATTAGTCTAGGGTCCAGTCTTACACCTCTGTAGGTTACTGCTTTTTGTGTCCTAAGAATATCTGTAGTCGTGTGCATGCTCATTTCGAGAGGTATGTGCTTTTTTGTTAGCAGTAGTAGCTCTGTTTTCTCCGTAGTGAACTAGAGGTTGTGTGCGTCGAGCCATGCTTGCGTCCGTATCATGACCTGGTTCAGCTTTCTTCACGCTTCTTCTGTATCCCTTGCTGTGATTACTGCTGCAATGTCGTCTACATAGCCAATTAGATACGACTCATTTGACATTTCCAGTTTTAATATTTCATCATAACTGATGTTCCACAGGTCTACGCCTAGAATGGATCCTTGTGCTGCCCCTGACGTGACTGATATCTGTCGTGGTCCCTCTTTAGTTTCGTACAGCAGTTTCCTGTAGGTAGTTCCACACCACAGCCCTGAGGTAGTCGGGTATCTTGAAGMTTTTCTCGAGGGCGTCGATCATATCTACCCATCTAGCGCTGTTGAAGGCGTTTCGAACGTCTAGAGTCGCCAGTAACAATATTATTTTATATTTATGACATCTGCGCTGTGCGGATTCTACGCTTTCTATGACGCACTTTATAGCTCCTGTGGTTGATCTGCCGGGTCTAAAGCCGTGTTGTCTAGGGTAAAGTCCTCCAGCTTCGTTGATAGCCGCAACGAGTCTGGGTTTAAGTAGGATTTCGTACAGCTTTCCCGGTGTGCCCAGCATGCATAATGGACGGTATGCTGATGGCGAGTTAGGATCTCCTTTTCCCTTACTGATTAGCACCAGCCGTTGCTTTTTCCAGGGTTCAGGGAATATTCTGGCTTCAAGGCAGGCGTTGTACATATTCAGTAGTACTTCTGGGCGTTCTGCTGCGATTATTTTGAGGACTTCTGCTGGGATCCCGTCCGGGCCGGGTGATTTGTTGGCCTTGAGCTTGCCAGTGGCTGCTTGCAGCTCTTCAAGGGTAAACTGGGGGATTTTCGCAGTACTTAGAATTTGTTCTGGATCCCTGGCCCTTATTTCGTGTGTGGGGAATAGTGCGTTCAGGATGAGATCCATTTTGGCAGCGGTTAGGTCAGGTGGCTTTGCTCGAGCGCCGAGTTTTTTCATCACTATTTTATACCCGAGTCCCCAGGGGTTTCTGTTTATATCCTCCCGTAGTTCCTCCCATTTTTTCTTTTTACTGTCGTCGATGGCATGCTTTAGCTCCTTTTTTGCTGCTTTATATTGCTCGGCTTCATTGGGTACGTCTCCTCTACGCCTAGATCTCGTGTAGGATCTGCGGAGGCGGAGGCATGTGCATCTGAGCTGGGCGATATTTTCAGTCCACCAGTAAACTGATGCTTTATGTTTGCTGTGGGAAGCCTTGTGCATTGATTTTTGGCAAGCTTTGGCTATATTAAAAATTGTGTGCTCGACTGTTTTTCTTGCTATAAGGGAGCGGTCGCTAGATGGGTTCTGCTCGTCTATTGCGGCGATTAATTTCGATGTGTCTAGTTTCGAGACGTTCCACTTTCGAGTTCCGCTATTTTTTCTGAGCTGGCAGCTGTTTCCTCCAGTGTTTATCATGAAAGAGATGTAGTGATGATCGCTGCCAGTGTAATCCTCCAGGACTTCCAATTATTTATTGAGCCTGCCATGCGTTCTGTTGATAGGGTGATGTCCCGGTCTTCTGAACGTGGTTGCATTTCCCGTATTGAGCACTATTAGACCTATCCGCGCAGCCATTTCTAAAATTCGCTTTCCTCTCGAGTTGGTGTTTGGCATTCCCCACTTTACGGCTCTGGAGTTTAGGTCTCCGGCGATAATCAATTGGCCTTCTATAGTCCTGGCTGTGTCCCCTATATTGTCGAGCTTTTCTTGGAACTCCTGTTTACTATCGCTTGGGGTCAAGTAGCAGCTAATTACTGTAAAAAGGTCACACTTGGCCCAGACGAAACCGTTGCCGTTCCCATTACTAACAGTGGTGGCGCTACTCCCTGGTGGTACCATATAGCGGCGGTCGAGCTGTTATCTTCTAGCTATATAGCTCTCTCTTTCTTTTTGTATTGCTCCATCACCACTTCCGAGAGTAGTGCGTCAGCGGCCTTGCATCTATGCATGTTGGCTTGAAGGATCTTCATCTGTTTCGGTAGTTCTTATAGACCGTACATTTTGCAGAGCCCGGGATATGGTCGACTTTTTCGTGTTTAGCCTCTTCGCATAGACAGCTTTGTGCACTCTTTCATTTTGTGCCCTGGTTTGCCGCATTTTATGCAAACCCCTTGTCCTCTTCTATCAGCCCCGTTGCAGTCCCAGGTTAAGTGCCCTGGTCCGAAGCAGCGGAAGCACCTTTTGGGGGTTTCTTTTAGCCTCAGTCTGCAAGTCTGCCCTATCCTGGTCCAGCGTTATGTATGCTCTTACCTGCTCTCTTGTGTTAGGAGCTGTTATATTGGTTGATAAGTCTTCAGTGGGCTTCTTCTTGTTTTTCGGATCACCTTGATCTTGAGCTCTACTTCCTTAAGATCTACCTTACTACAGATATTCTTGAGGACTTCGGCGTAGCTGTTTCCTTCTGCTGGTTTTATTATACCGGCCTATGTTTGTCGTTTCTTCTTGATTGGCCTAGACACCGTTTAAGCGATTATAGCCGAGTTAACAACAGCGCGCCAGTCGTTTCTTCTTTTCGCTACGTGGCGCCAATTAGATATTCCAAGTGAAGCCAGGTGCTTCTCCACTTGGTCCTTCCAACGGAGTGGAGGTCTTCCTCTTCCTCTGCTTCCCCCGGCGAGTACAGTGTTGAATACTTTCAGAGCTGGAGTTTTTTCGTCCATCCGGACAACATGACCTAGCCAGCGTAGCCGCTGTCTTTTAATTCGCTGAACTACGTCAATGTTGTCGTATATCTCGTACAGCTCATCGTTCCACCGAATGCGATATTCGCCGTGGGAGCGCGCAAAGGATCATAATTCTTTCGCAGAACTTTTCTCTCGAAAACTCGCATCATCGACTCATCTGTTGTTGACATCGTCCAAGCCTCTGCACCATATAGCAGGACGGGAATTATGAGTGACTTATAGAGTTTGGTTTTTGTTTGTCGARAGAGGACTTTGCTTCTCAATTGCCTACTCAGTCCGAAGTAGCA
>NW_017537051.1:75400-76669 GCF_001853355.1 Bactrocera latifrons
GCGGCGTAAAGGCAGCTCCTTTTCGTGCTGTCGAAAGCAGCTTTGAAATCGAAGAGGTGGTGAGTGTCGATTCTCCTTTCACGGGTCTTTTCTAAGATTTGGCGCATGGTGAATATCTGGTCGGTTATTGATTTTCCACGTCTGAAGCCACACTGATAAGGTCCAATCAGTTTGTTGACGGTGGGCTTTAATCTTTCACACAATACSCTCGATAGAACCTTATATGCGATATTGAGGAGTCTTATCCTACGGTAGTTGGCGCAGATTGTGGGGTCTCCTTTTTTGAGGATTGGGCATAGCACACTTAAATTCCAATTGTTGGGCATGCTTTCGTCCGACTATATTATACAAAGAAGCTGATGCGTGCTCCTTATCAGCTCTTCGCCGGCGTGTTTGAATAGCTCGGCCGGCAATCCATCGGCCCCCGCCGCTTTGTTATTCTTCAGGCGGGTAATTGCTATTCGAACTTCTTAATGGTCGGGCAATGGAACGTCTGCTCCATCGTCGTCTTTGGGGCATCGGGTTCGCCTTCTCCTGGCGTTGTGCGTTCACTGCCATTCAGCAGGTTGGAGAAGTGTTCCCTCCATAATTTACACACGTGTCTTCCGTCTATCACAACATGATCGATCTGGTTGGTGGTTTTTCGATCCGGAGACAGCCAGGTAATTTGATGAATCTTCTTATGCTGGAATCTAGTACAACAGATAACCATATTTCGGGCCCCGGCGAAGTCGATCAGCCTCAACCCATTTGGGGATGTTTCCTCGTGAAGTCTGAATTTACCGACCGTAGTGCCAAAGATACCTTCTTTGCCCACCCTGGCGTTAAAGTCGCCAAGCACGATTTTGACATCGTAGCGGGGGCAGCTCTCGTAAGTGCTTTCCAAGCACTCATAAAAGGCATCTTTGGTCACATCGTTCTTCTCTTCCGTCGGGGCGTGGGCGCAAATCAGCGATATGTTGAAGAAACTCGCTTTGATGCGGATTGTGGCTAGACGTCCATTCAGCGGGGTGAATGATAGTACTCGGCGACGGAGTCTCTCTCCTGCCACGAATCCCACACCAAACTTGCGCTCCTTTATATGGCCACTGTAGTAAATGCCACAAGGACCTACTCGTCTCTGTCCTTGTCCCGCCCATCGCATTTCTTGGACGGCGGTGATGTCAGCCTTTATTTTTACGAGGATATAAAGCTGCTGGGCAACGGCACCTTCCAAATTAAGGGACCGGACATTCCAGGTGCATGCCCTCAATTCGTAGTCCTTATTTG
>NW_017537051.1:77199-81397 GCF_001853355.1 Bactrocera latifrons
AACTTTCCTCACTTGCGTGAACTTCTACACATGACTCCATCCTCCTGTTTGTCGTTTAGGCCTATTATTTCCTTTCAGGCTTGCAGCGATGTTGTTGACTTACTGCCTATTGTTTGCGTTTGGGGGCGCTTCTTTCCTCGTTCCACTATCCGCCAGCTGTAACGCCGGTAGTAGCCTGAGCTCAGCCTTACCCTATTTATAATAATATAAAATTATGTTATATAATATTAATAAAAATATTATTCTTAAAAAAGGGTACTAAGTAAAGTATAAGTATCATCTGTGTAATATTTGACATAAAATGGTATTATATGTATGCATATTGGAATTAAGTAGGTATTCACAATAATAAATGTAGAAATGGAACTAAAGTTCGTAAATCATTTTTTCAATTTTAATGTTTTTTTCCTATCTTAAAGCTGCCATTTAACAACATAAAAGAAAGAAAGAACAGGCAACAGATTTTTTAATTAGCAAAGGTCTCATGTTTTTCGGACCACTTGGGTTTCATATAGGAATTTCTGTTTATGAACTAATATAGGCGCAGAGCCCCTGTATGTACATACTCGTATGCATATACATGTGTATGATTTTTGTTTACTTCAGATACAATATGGATCCAAAGCCCCGATGTTAGAATTGTGACAAAATATTAAATTACATTAAGGAAGTGAAAATGTGGAATCCGATACAGCAATTTAAAACGGAAATGCAAAGAAAGGGAAATAAATTTTAAAATACAAAAATACATAAGGCACATACCTACTTACATATCCGAAAACCTATACATCTCTACACCAACGTAAATGTGTATCTGCAACAGTTACAGGCAACTCCGTAGGTGCTAGATGCACGCACCTATTAGAACGCTTACACATAACTTCTCTCGCCGATCATTATAAATTTCACTCAACTTGTATAAATTGCACATCGGTAATGACTGCAACGTCAGTATGTGGTGAGGACTGCAAACGACATCTGTCAAATATTAAAATATGCACGTTCTTATGGACGGACCTATTTTGATAACTGCCCGACTATACGGCTGAGGGCCGACAGTTGTCGTTCTCACTAACTTCAGTTTAATCCTATCGACAGTATTACGACAGTAGAGTTGACAGTAGAATGAAAGATAGAGAGATGAGGTGGAGTGGTGATGCCACTAATACGCAAAATGTAAAATTATTCACAGCTCTAACAAACTTGACGTTATTTTACAAATAAAAGCATAAAATAGCTCTGTTACATCATTTGTAATAAGAATTGACAATTTAAAAAAAAAAATTTACCTATTTACTTATTTTTTGCATAAAAAGTTTCACTTTGAATAAATTATTAAAATTTCATTGAAGTGCAAGGTATTAGTACGGTCACAACGGAATTGTGTACATGCAAAATGGACAACTGCATTGTTTTGTGTACATGCCGGCCATTGTTATTTTGCTGCCCTCTCACAAACGTTCATGTAGTAGGATTCACAACGCCATTTTCAGTTCACTGTCGTGCTGCTGCAGTCTGTCGCGAGCATTGTGTTCCGCACATCAATTACAACTGCCCATTTGCTCGTGTTTTCGTGGCAGTTTCTGTCTACGATTTAGAACTGTGCTACTTACTATGATGGGTCTAAATTTTTTAAATGTTACTACAATATTTAATATGCTGTTAGCTAGCCGGGAAAACGGAGAACTACACCGGTGCACTTCAATAAAGAGTACACCTTTCGTGGTGCACGGTTTCAAATATCTAGTATGTATGTATATATAGTTTGTATGTTTCAACATACAAAAAAAAGGTTAATCGATATCTGGGTTTAGAATATTCCAAACCGAATAATAAAATTTGCAATTGCGTTCAGCATACTTAAATCGTATCAAAAATCTTTCCCTTTCTCAATAAGCAATGCTCATAATTCTAAATCACATATGTACATACTTGTACAATATAAATAAAGGAAGTATGTACATACATATATATATATATTCGGGGCAGTGGCGGATTAAGAGTATCCGAGGCCCTAAGCACAGAGCCTGTGCAGGCGCTCTATTGCTTAAATGGAAATGGAAGGAATGGAATGGAAGGTAGAAAATATAAAATGAAAGTTCATCAAAATAGAAAGTGTAGTAGGTATAATTTAAAACTTAAAAGATATTTTTCCTTGCCTTAATCAGAGCAAACTCCGAAATTATATCGTCGTTATTATCTGAGTATGTCTGGACGGATTTTTTGTTCTTTACTTTATCTTTAATAATCATTTCACAAAATTATTAAATTCGCCTAGGAAGTTTTAATTGAAGTCTTTTGGGTAAGATTCTAAGAGCAATTTAATCTATTATTTATCTTTTTCATATTCTGAACATGACTTATTTAGATCCGCAAGAAATGAAAACTTTTGTGAAACTTCGTGGTATATATCACCTCTTCTTTGCATTTGAGCATTAAGTGTGTCAATTATTACATTGAAAGTCTCAATGGATAATTTGTGTCTAGGATTCAAATCAAGTTGCCCTGCATTTCCATCATTAACTTGTTTCTTCCTATTCGTCTTCGAGTTTCCCTATATTCCCCATTAAGAAAAATTAATCTTGCCTCGCCTTCAAATTTTTCAAATTGATTCGTCAATTCAACAAGATGACCCGATAAAGAATAATACAAATTGGAACACGTTTTAAGATCTCATCCTCCTTCATGAAGTCCTTTACGATGAAAAACGTGTAGAATATCATTCCTCAAAGTGAGCATAAATATAAACTCAAAATCTTGCATTTTGTTTGAAATATTTTGTGATTCTAACCTGGCCTCACCTTTTTGGTTTATGTCCTCAGCAATTTCATCTAAAGTATCCAAAATTTTCTGATAGAATTGTAATATTGCACTCCTAGCTACAGCGTGAGCTTCCCAAGGAGTGTTCGACAGCGACTTCAGAACGCTACCGTTGCCTATTAATTCTTTTAAAACTGACCAACGATGAGCAGAAGCCGAAAAAAATTGTATAAGAACTGCACAATTGAAAAAAAATTTACTGCGATCGTACAACAATCAACAGCATTATGTTTCAATTAAAGCCACTCCGTAAATAAAGTAGGTAAGTAAGTGCAGTAATGCGTATGGGCGCTATCTTTTGCAATGCAAAGACAACTCACTCACTCGGACTCGCGCCGGCGCGACACGACGTGCGGGCTGGGTGAGCAGGGGGCAGGGCCCTGCGGGGGTGTATGAAGGGTCCCAGACTGCTCGCGCATTGTGATTTCGGACATACTTATTGTGGATGCATCTCGATAAAATGTAGGTATAAAATAAAACGTCAGCAGAGGATGGAGGTACTGGAGCCCCCAAGCACGTGGTTGTAGTACTTATACGTTAATGCGCCACTGATACGGGGCTACTGAGTCTCTGAGTCTTGTCTCTGCTTGGCGTTCACATGGAAAAGAGCAACTCTAGCACATCGAGTAGAGTTTTCCATTTTCTTGTTTACAAAAATTTCGCAAATGTTTGTGCGGTTTATCTTCGCCGCATAGATCGGGTTGTATAGTTAATTTTTCACATTTGTCTCATAAGGACTTACCGTATTTTCAAAGAAATTCTAACTATATGTCAGGAATTCCTTAATCCATCAGAATGTTTTGAATACCCGCTATGCAAGTCCAAATTTGTGACAAGATTTTCCTACTCTTTTGGGCCCGTAATTTCGTTACGAACTAAAACCTTTGCGGATAAATGAAATAAATATGAAAGCTTCTTACTTATTTTATGTAAATATAAAAGAGTGAAGTAACTCCATTTTTATTAAAATTAATTATATGTATTATTACACTAAATACTTGTAATAGTTATTAAATATTTGAATTGAATATTGAAGTATCTCATTTTTATACTCTCGCAACAAAGATGCTAAAGAGAGTATTATAGTTTTGTTCACATAACGGTTGTTTGTAAGTTCTAAAACTAAAAGAGTCAGATATAGGGTTATGTATACCAAAGTGATCAGGGTGACGAGTAGAGTTGAAATCCGGATGCCTGTCTGTCCGTCCGTCCGTGCAAGCTGTAACTTGAGTAAAAATTGGAATATCATGATTAAACTTGGTACACGTATTTCTTGGCTCCATGAGAAGGTTAAGTTCGAAGATGGGCAAAATCGGCCCACTGCCACGCCCACAAAATGGCGGAAACCGAAAACCTATAAAGTGTCATAACTAAGCCA
>NW_017537051.1:81677-88718 GCF_001853355.1 Bactrocera latifrons
TACAAAGGTTATGTTGAAAATCACTAAAAGTGCGTTAACCGACTAACAAAAAACGTCAGAAACACTAAATTTTACGGAAGAAATGTCAGAAGGAATTTGCATCCAGGCTTTTTTTTAAATTGAAAATGGGCGTGGCGTTGCCCACTTATGGACCAAAAACCATATCTCAGGAAGTACTGGACCGATTTCAATGAAATTTGGTATATAATATTTTCTTAACACCCTGATGACATGTACCAACAAATTGTATACATTTTAGGTACAAAGATAAGCTGTTATGAGTGAAACATATTCCTTGATATTCATTGAAATAACTCCAATATTGCCGACATAGCACACAGCATAAAGTCACATAAACTTAAAATTGTGTTATATGGGAAGTAGCCGTGGTCCGATTTGCCATTTTCGCCTGTGCCATAGGAATATAAAAGGAATGGTACGTACCAAATTTAGTCGAAATTGGTCTTTCGGGTCCCGAGATATGTAATTACATCAAAAAATGGGCGATGCCAGCTCCCATAAAGCCCTCTCACACCATCTCGGAGTTGAAATTTAGTGTTTCTGGCGTATTTAGTTATTGATTTATTTCGCTTTTAGTAGTTTTGAACAGTACCGTTATGTCGGGAGTGAGCGGGTTATCTTCCGATTTCATCTATTTTCTCTCTTTAGGCAGGAGCAGTTGTAATATCTGTGTTGGGCGAATTTACTTTTTGTAGCTTTAGTAGGTTAGGAGATATGCACATTAAACTTATTAGAAGGCGAGCCCATGACCAATTTGTCCAAAAAGCACAGGTGCAACTTACTACTGAAATATCCTGTGCCAAATTACAGTTTTATATCTAAATTTAGTGCTTAGTTATGGCATTTTATAAGTTTTTGGTTAATGGTCATTTGTGACCGTGCCTGTGGTCCAATTACGCCCATCTACGACCTCGTAATTTTTTGTTTGTGCTTAGAAACCCGTATATTAAGTTGCATTAAGATATTACAATTTTTACTCAAGTTGTAGCTTGGTAGTGCTCTTAGTGACATCTATGCTAAATATAATTTCAAAATATTCGGTAATATTTGAGATACGCATCCATTTGTGAGGCTCTAAAAGCGAATTCTTCGATTTTCACTATGTCTGAATTTATTAAATAATGCAGTGTGATAATGAACCATCTCATACTGCATTGGTTATTCGTGATCATTTCGCCACATTTTCAACTAGTATCGTGTCGCAACCACCGCATTCGCCTGATTTACCTTCGTGTAACTTCTGGGTATTCAGCAAATTCACATGTCCACTCAAAGGACATCGTTTTGACTCAATTGAGGATATAAAAGCTCAATCGAAGAAGGCTCTGATAGCCATCACGACGGAGAATTTTTTCAAGTGCTAAGATGGCTGGAAAATTTGTTGGCATAAGCGTATTGCAGCGGGGGCGGATTACTTTGAAGGAGATGAAATGGACAAAATTCACCTTTCCATGTGATCATAGTAGTACAGTCACCCCGATTTCAACTTTTCTTATCATCATGATCATATACATATTATATATACACAATCCTATATCTATCTCTTTTAGTTTTTGGTGATACGAACAACCGTTAGGTAAACTAATAGACTGTGGCAACAGATTACAAGGGTGTAAAAAAGGGTATAAAAATGGAAAACATATCGTATGGTCTGAACATATCGTATATATGTATTAATTTAAAACATATCGCATTGCATCGCTTCGGGTTTCCTTGTCGCTCCCTCTCCCACAAAAACCGGTTTGGGCGACAAAAGGGTTCTTAGATAGAAAATTAGGCTTAATTTTAGAATTTTAAAAACTCTCTGGTATAAATTATATTATTCATTAGTACATACATACATAATGGCCATCAGATAACTTTGATCACTTGTGTGAACTTCTACACATGACTCCATCCTCCAATCCAGCTATATGGTGCAGAGGCATGGACGATGACAACATCTGAAGACTCGACATTGGGAGTTTTCAAGAGACAAGTTCTGCGAAAGATTTATAGTCCTTTGCGCGTTGGCCACTGCGAATATCGCATTCGATGGAACGATGAGCAGTATGAAATATATGGAAGTATATTGTTACATATTGACGTAAGGTATATGAAATGTTAAGTCTTATTTTAAAAACGTAGCAGCAAGTCACGGATAGCGAAACTACAATATGGTGAATTTTCAAGTTGATAGTTTCGGAAATACAACTTTGAGAACTTGTATGCTCGAGGCTAGCTAGGCTATGTGCGTCGTTTTTAAACGCGTTTTTCTCGAAGCTGCGTTTTTGAAGTCGTTTGGCAAGATTTCGCGAGAACTGCTCAACCGATCTTCATGAAATTTTACACAAGTCTTTGAGATACAATTCTTAAAGACTTGGAGAAATAATTTTTTTCGATTACAAAAATTTGAAAAACAATGTCTCGAAAATTTACTTGAAATTCAAACTTCAAAAATTTTTTTCGATTACAAAAGTTTGAAAAAAAAATTTTGAAATTTTAATTTTTTTTTAAATGTCTCCCAAAAATTTATTGTTTCCTTCATCCAAGTTCCAATCCATCCAATATTTTTTTTTTTCAGTAACGTCTAATACAATATTTCATTTTTTATATGACAAACAATTTTTGAAAATGCTGTTGTTTACCCGAGGAAGCATATGTAGCCCAATGTCTAAGAAAGGGATGAACGATCATACGTTCAGAAAAGTGTCAGTTAGAATTGTCATACTAACATTAACAGGAATCCATTACAGGGCTATTGGGCAATTAACCGCCTCAAAATGATATTTTCATTCTTGGCTTGTTTGCGCAGATATAGTTTCATGTAAATTCGTAAGTACAGACTATTTTTATAATAATAAACGATTTGACAAACTTAATTAGTTGTTTGATGTGTTAAAAGATTTATTGTGGAAATATTTACAATTAGGTATGTATCTAGAAAGTCAGTTGCACGTAAATGAGGTTATAATTATTCATTCCAGTCACAATTCAGATATTTTGACGCCAAAGTTTTTCAGTAAATTAATAAAAATTTCGATCTATGAAAAAATACAAACTTAAAGGAAACCTGATGATTTTGCAATCAAATTATGACATTGAAAATGATACGAACATTCTGTCGTTTGATGAAATTAAATCAATAATTTATATACTCACACATACACTCTGAGGCGTTAGTCGGCCTATAATATAATTGCATATAAACTAATATAAGGTTAATTAATTATAATTTTAAACAGTCAGATAGAATTTGAGCCAGACTGGATTACGAACATCTGATATTAGAGTGCTGTGGATAAAAAAGTGGGTTATGGAGAAATTAAGTATTTACCGAAACGTATTTTAAGTATAAATTTCTTGATCTCATACTCTATTAGTAAATGCATAAAAACTGTGCGTAATAATTATTATATAGTAATTACTTTAGCATTGTTTTGCTATTACCTCAAAAAAAAAAAAAAAAAAAATTTAACAAATCCACAGATTATTTCATAAAACTGACGTGTGCAGTATATTATTATGGAGTATAAAATCTTTATTCACCTATTCGAAATATCAAGTGCTGCCAGGTCCTTCTCCACCTGATCTCTCCAACGGACGGGATGTCTTCCAGTTGGGTACTGAACCGAAAACATACAAAGATGGAGTATTTTCCTTCATATGGACAATATGACCTATCCAGCCGTTGTCCCTTGATACACTGGACTATGTCATTGTCCCCGCATATCTCGTACAGTTCATTGTTCCATCGACTGCGGTACTAGCCGTTGCCAATGCGCAAAAGATCATAAGTCTTACGTAAAACGTTCGCCTCTCGCGAACACTGTTAAGACCGACTCATCAGATAATGTCATTGTCCTTTCCTCCGCACCCTAGAGCTGTAAATTGTAGAGTTTGGTCTTTGTTCGCCGAGAGGAGACTTTACTTCTCAACTGCCTATGGTGTCCGAAGTAGTACTTGTTGGAAAGAATTATTCTGCGTTGGATTTCGAGGCTGACGTTGTTGTTGGTGTTAATGCTAATACGATGCCGGTTTGTTTTATGATGGCAGATTTTTCGTCTTCTCTTCATTCAAAACCAGACCCATACGCTTCGCTTCCTTATCTAGACTGGAGAAAACAGAAATATGCAAGCGGTTTGTGAAGCTAATGATATCAATATCATCGGCTTACACCAGCAGCTGTACACTCTTATAGAAGATTGTACCTTCTCTATTTAACTCTGCTGCTTGTATTATTTTGTCCAGAAGTCGCCTGATAAGAAATACCCTTGTCTGAAACTTCGCTTGGTATCGAACGGCTCGGGGAGGTTCCAAGTTCAGACATGGCGGCATAGAGCCAGTCCAGTCCTGTGGAAGGCGGCTTTAAAATCGACGAAGAGTCTTTTCCTAGATTTAGCACATGTTGACAATCAGGTCGATAGTAAATTTTCCAGGTCTGAAGTCACACTTGATTTTCCAGTTCTAAAGGTGGGCTTCAATCTTTCATTAACTACGTTCGACACATCCTTATATACATATTAAGGAGCCTTATCGGTTTTTTTTGTGTATCCGTCTGTCTTGTGCAACCTGGCTAAGCAACTAACGCAATAGCGATTTTTGATGAGTTATATTCATCGTATAGCATAAGCAAAACATAGCCGTCATCAAACACCGCAATTGCGTTAGTCACTAGACGATGGTCTTTTAATATATTCCGTTAGCAATATGACGGTGTGATGTATTTTACCGAAGATGAGAGATAGTTTTTCGGGGTATATGATGGTGATCATCAATTTCCTTTCGTCACAAAAAGTGGGATGGGTTGACTTGAAACGTCGAATACGTCGAGTCTCTTGAGCTCAGAGTGAACCTTGTTACTTTTTACTCAGAGTGAACCTTGTTACTCCACCGAGTATAATACTTACTTGGAAAGATATTACTATCGATTAATATATTCACTGGTATGTGTTTGTGAAACTGGGTGTCCGCTAAAGTGAATCCAAGATTTTAAAGACACTGCTTTGGATTTATTGGGTATGAAGTTAAATTATCAGTTAGGCTATTGCTTGCTTGTGTTGATAGCTTATAATATGTGTTTAAGGGTGATCAATGCGTGATTCCACTGTATAGTTGTAGCACAGGCTTGCAGAATTGGATTTGTGCTTTGCGTGGGTAATGGGATACCTGAAGTATTATCGGGGTTCAAACCAATGACTTTTGGTACTATCGGAGTGGATTCAGGGCGAAGGCTGGATTCTCTGTGTATCATAGTATTGTGGTGTTTTGCGACATTTACGACATGAGAACAGTTGTAACCACAACGATATTTTTTTTGCGTTAGTCACTATTCATTGTGATAAATTTGAGACAATTTTGAATTGGGTGTTTCTTTTAGCAAAGCTTGCAGCTTTTTGTTTAAAACTGGTGTTGAGTAAAGCTGAAGTTATAATTATTTTGGGTAATTGGCATTTGAGAAACGTTTGCATGAAAATTGTTTTTTTTTTGTTTGGTTAGAGAGTCTTTCAACATTGCTAATCCATGGATGATGGATATAAAAGGCTATAAAAATATCTCAAAAGGTGGGCCAAGTCGCATAATTTCCGTAAAAATGTCGGAACCATACGACAGGTGGAAGGTGATTTGCGGGAGCGAAATCCATCATCATTCCTTCTGAAGTTCTATTATTACCGCATTGGGTTGTACCTGTATTTGACGCGTATCTAAATCTTCGTTAATGAAAGCTATGCAAGAGAGGTACCTTTGATAGCTTTTTCTGTATCTATATTTCACTTTATTGAAATCGATGGTTTTATGACATTATGCTCGAAGGACCAATGAGGTCGGGGTATGTCGAGGTAGAKGCCAATTCCGTTTAAAGAAAGAAATTATTTTTTCTTCGTTTCAACGTTATAAACTCAATATTGATATATGTTGGGTTGAGGTTTAGATTAAATACTATTATGTATATAAGTGTCCATGTGTGTGTTTAACTATATTTTCTTAGAATTCAGTTTTAGCAAATCTATTATAGTTGATCATTATCTCTATGTATTTTTTATTTAGTTCATATTTCTTCCGGTGTAGCCTAAGGACATCCGTTTGAAGGCGAGCTAAAGTGAGAACGCGAAATATCCCCTACATAGGGTTGTGCGCAGGGTTTGAGATCCGCCATGTAAAAAATACGCCCAATGCAAAAGCAACAACCAGCCTCGGATGAGACATCCTCCTTTTGATGACGACCACGATTGGAATTTAAGTGTGCTATGCCCAATCCGTAAAACATCCACAATCTGCGCCAACTACCGTGGGATTAGCATCCTCAACATCGCATATAAGGTTCTATCGAGCATATTGTGTGAAAGACTTAGGCTCACCGTCAACAAACTGATTGGACCTTATCAGTGTGGATTTAGACCTGGTAAATCAACGACCGACCAGATATTTACTATGCGCAAAAACTTGGAAAAGACTCGTGAAAGGATAATCGACACAAACCACCTCTTCGTCGACTGCAAAATTGCACGAAAAGGAGCTGCCTTTATGCCGCGATGTCTGAATTTGGTATCCCCGCAAAACTAATATGGCTGTGTTAGCTGACGTTGAGCAACACCAAAAGCTTCGTCAGATTCGGGAAGGACCTCTCCGAGCCGTTCGATACCAAGCGAGGTTTCAGACAAGGCGATTCCCTATCGTGCGACTTCTTAAACCTGCTTCTGGAGAAAATTGTTCGAGCTGCAGAACTAAATAGACCAGGTACCATCTTCTATAAGAGTGTACAGTTCCTGGCGTATGCTGATGATATTGATACCATCGGCCGCAACACCCGCGCCGTTAGTTCTGCTTTCTCCAGACTGGACAAGGAAGCAAAACAAATGGGTCTGGCAACGAGGGCAAGACGAATATCTCCTGTGCGACTTGGCACTCACGTCACTGTTGACAGTCATAACTTTGAAGTCGTAGATAATTTCGTCTATCTTGGAACCAGCGTAAATACCAAAAACAATGTCAGCTTGGAAATCCAACGTAGGATAACTCTTGCCAACAGGTGCTACTTCG
>NW_017537051.1:88723-100322 GCF_001853355.1 Bactrocera latifrons
AACAAAAACCAAACTCTATAAGTCACTCATAATTCCCGACCTGCTATATGGTGCTTTGGCGATGTCAACAACGGATGAGTCAACGTTGCGAATTTCCGAGAGAAAAAGTTCTGCGAAAGATTTATGGTTCTTTGCGCGTTGGCCGCGGCGAATATCGAATTCGATGGAACGATGAGCTGTATGAGATATATGACGACATTGACATCGTTCAGCGAATTGAAAGACAGCGGCTACGCTCCAGCTCTGAAAGTATTCGACGCTGTACACGCCGGGGGAAATAAAGGAGGAGAAAGACCTCCACTCCGTTGGAAGGACCAGGTGTTGTTGTTAGCTAGGCTATAATCGCGTAAGCGGTGTCTACGCCAATTAAGAAGAAGATATATATTTGCTTCAAAAATGCGGAAAAACTCCTTATTCTTTCATCTTTCGCTTGTATTGAATGAAGTTGGGGCGATTGATATTTCTCTGCATTACGCCTTTATTACTTTATGTAATTGGCGGGAATATTCGTTTGGATTATATATAAATTTTGTAATGTTATGCAGAAGCTGGCTTTCGAGAGGTTTAAACTTTATAAATTAACTTCACTGCTAGAAGTACATATTATCGACACAAACGCCGAAAATTTGTTTCGTAAAGAGTTGAAAGTAATTGATTCTTACAGTGTCCGTCAGCTGTTGCTTTTCACCTAAGGCAGAAAGCGCAATTAGACTACTGCCATTCCCACAAGTCGATAAATATTAATATAAAGTTTTTCCAACATCTGAGGTAAGCACCCCCTTATTAAGCCCAACCTTACTTGATTTTATCTTTTATTATTTTTTTTTTATTTTACATTATCTAGAAATTTTTTTTGGTATTGCACATTGAATTAGGATGAGTTCGGCTGCTCAAATTGGACAATTTTCCTTTCATATCATAATCTTAAATTCTAGTAAGCTTCACGTTTATTCACGCGTTACTAAAAATAAATTTATGCAAGGACTTTTAGAATGTAGCGCCCCCTGGCGGCGAATTCTATATGTCGACAGGTGGATTAGAATCGATTGTCCAGTGAGAATTTCATGACATTTCAGTTATTGGAAGTGAAGTTATTGCGTTTTAAGTGTCAGTATATTTGTGTTATCGGTTCGAAAATGAGTTTCGAACAAAGAGCCAACGTTAAATTTTGTTTTAAAATTGGTAAAACTTTTACCGAAACGTTTCAATTGATGAAATAAGTTTATGGCGATGATTGCCTATATCGTAGCAGAGTGCACGAGTAGTTATAACGTTTTCAAAGTGGTCATGAGGACATAAATGACGATCAACATGTGGGCCAATCAAAATCCGTGATCACCGGAATTTCCATCGAAACTCGAGAATTCATCAAAAAGCAGTCAGAATCATCATTGAAATTCATGGAAATGGAATTTCAAAAAACAACGATTTATAGCATTTTCACCGAACATTTGGGCTTACGAAAGGTGACTGCACGGACCAAAAATTGCTCAGAATCCAATCATCAATCGACGCTTGTGAGCGATTATTTGACAAAAAATCACATCTTAACCATTAACCACTCCTCGTTTTCACCTGATATGATACCGTTTGGAACACACCTTGTGTTTGCTGGAGTTAGTTTCACTATGTGTTTTGCGGGGTATACTTACTTTACCTTTAGTTATGTATCCCTTTTTTTATTTGAATTAAAAATTGGTAATTTTTTGGAACTAGAAATATAATATAATAATAATTATTCGAAACCTTTACACAATTCTCGCTTTTTATTAAATTGTTGCTGCCAGTTTACAACCACACACGCGACCGAAAAGCTTTTCCCAAATTTGCACCACAAATTCAACGTAAAACTCAAACGATGGCGAAAGGTATACATGTATCGTATACGGGGGTAGAAATCGAATTGAAATTACTCCGATCTAACCAATCCTTTTTGATCGGATGAGTGATGAAAATGATCATGGTGTGTAGTGTGGTTTGTTAGATGCCTGATGTGATATGGTCGTGTTTGTTGCGTGGTGTGAGGCTGTAAGTTGTGTGGTGAATGTGAGTGGTGCGATGAATGTTGCGTTGTGTGATGAATATGAGTTCTGTGCTGAATGTTGTGTTGAGGGGCGAGATGCCATGAAGTGGCATAAACACCTTGTATTAAGCGTTATTGGGTATTACATATAAAAAATGTATAATCAAAATCAAAATCCAAATTTTGTAAATGTATATTCATTTGGAACCGAGCGCAACTTCTACCATGCAACCGCGAACTGTTACGAACAAAAGCACATTGAATGTTAGTTTATTTTCGGCTGGGGAAATAACTTCACAACAGTTTCTCATTGTGCCTAATACAGATACAATTGAGCGAAAACTTGATCTAGTCCCTAGCCCTTTACTACTTGTTTAATATATCTTCAAGAAAACTGAACAGAATATTCTTCAAATATCATACTATAACATACTATTGGTTATTAAAATAATTAATTGATTCGTAAAAGAATATCATGGTCACAATTTAAGTAATTTTCATGGGATCATTTGCGAAAGCATTCTTGCTATATTAACTATCATCACATTGAAGAGTTTAATATACCCGCAAATACATATAGTTACATGTGTACGAAGATCTCTTTAAGTATTGGCGAAGATGAGCCTTTGAAGTCTAAAATTTCAGATTTATTACATGTCTTTAATTTGCTTCAAAATGTCATTTTGACTGCAATGCGACAGAAACTGATGTGTTGACAAATACGCTTTTGTTGTATAGCATGTACTTGAAGTCATTTGTGACAGCCTTTGATAAGTTATTACAAATGTAGGCCTGTCAAATGCGAACCCCATCGTAAATTCTGTGTCACTGTACAATATAACATACAGATATAATGTGTGCATATGTACAGAACACATTTTGTTGGTTGCTGAATGTACATATGGTAAATATAGTGTGTAAGAATATGCATTGAGAATATAGAAAATATATAGCATAGAAGTATACGAGCTTATGTACTACATACATACACTTGTATATTAAACCCATATAAATTTGCATTTGCATTATTCCCAAACACAGAAAGCTGCCCAAGATGTGGGAAAATAGTGAAAAATCACTCAAAAGACATTACATGAGCTAAGTTTAACATTACAAAGATTTACAAAGAAAGTAATTTCCTCAAGATTAAACTTTATGCAAACCGGGCGTGTAAATTGGAACATATTCTAATAGCACTATGCCATTACTACATATTTTTATCCGTAGAAAGTACAAGTCATACAAGGAGTGTTCCAAAGCAAACAAGACTTTTTGATTCTAGCGCCCCCTAGTGGCGCCATCTATAAGTAGGCTGGTGCGTTAGAATCTGCTTCTTCTTCTTCTTAATTGGCGTAGACACCGCTTACGCGATTATAGCCGAGTTAACAACAGCGCGCCAGTCGTTTCTTCTTTTCGCTAYGTGGCGCCAATTRGATATTCCAAGYGWAGCCAGGTCCTTCTCCACTTGGTCCTTCCAACGGAGTGGAGGTCTTCCTCTTCCTCTGCTTCCCCCGGCGGGTACTGCGTCGAATACTTTCAGAGCTGGAGTGTTTTCGTCCATCATGACCTAGCCAGCGTAGCCGCTGTCTTTTAATTCGCTGCACTATGTCATCGCTCCATCGAATGCGATATTCGCAAAGGACCATAAATCTTTCGCAGAACTTTTCTCTCGAAAACTCGCAACGTCGACTCATCTGTTGTTGACATCGTCCAAGCCTCTGCCTGTCTCTTATACACATCTAGATGTGTATAAGAGACAGGTCAACAGTGACGTGAGTGCCAAGTCGCGAGTGCGACGACTGTTTGTTTGATGACAGGAGATATTTCGTCTTGCCCTCGTTAATCATATTCAGGAAATTTTAAAATTGGATGCGATGAAATTAGTGTTTTCAAATTTTTAAAACTAGCTATGTACTGCGAATCTCTTGAATTTATTTTATAACCCTTTTTCTAAATATTCAATCATTGGATGCAATTTTGGAGTAGTCCCTAATGAACTTTCTTTAATAACCAGTGGATCCCAAGAAACCTTTTAATTGTTTTTCAGTTCTAGGTATTTTCAAATTTTGTATTGCTGCTATCTTGTCCTGATTTGGCTTTATCCCATCTTTTGTTAAGGTATGCCCCAAAAATTTTGTTTCCCTGTTTAGAAAACTACATTTAGCGACTGGTATTTTTAAATTATGTTCCTTTAACTTTGAAAAAACTTTCTCTAAGGAGTTTAAATGTTCCTCTAATGACGTTGAAAAGATTAACACGTCGTCCAAATAAACGACACATATCTTATTTATATCTTTCATTAGTCGTTGAAAGGTAGCCGGAGCATTCGAAGGGCATTCTTATATATTCCTTTAATCCCACCGGAGATAACTTTAACGGTAAACTTTAGCAAGATCAAAAGTGCTAAAATACTGCGCCTTTCCCAACTTGTCTAAGATTCCATCAATTTTTGGCAAAGGATATTTATCATTGACAGTTATTTGATTTAGTCTACGGTAATCGATTACTAATCGAAATTTTTTATTTCAAACGCTATAAAATTTTTTTTGGGTTCCATGATAAAGGTGAACTATATTTACTTCTACTTTTCCGAATTATACCTTGCTTCAACAGCTCCCTAATTTGCCTTATGGCTTTTTCCTCATGTTTCGGAGGTAATCTATATATTTTTGAATTGATTTGCTGGTTTGTGGTGGTTCTCATTACGTGGACCACCTTTTTTGTGTCTGTCAAGGCATCTCCTTCTTTATACATTAACTAATTGACCCCGCAGCCGTTTTCTGCGAGAAATTATGTGATTAGAAATGAGAAGAAAGTTTAATTTATATTGTGTTGAAAATCCTGTATTTGCGATTTTTCGACATTTTTTTGAATGTAAGCCAGCTTGATTGAATTTTTTGGTTTATTTTCTGGTGCGTAAATGTACAGAGAAGATGAGTTTCGAACTCGTGAACACCCCACGTATATCTGGCCGTGTAAAAAACGCGTTTCCAGATTTATGCCACATTCTTCTAGCGACTATCCTTGTGTCCTGTTGATTGTCATTTCAAATGCAATTTCAATGGAAACTGAATAGGTTTGAACTGAAATTGTAATCGTTGGCTCGTTGGAACTCAAAACAATTCGTAGAATCAACCATTCTGCCCCGTTGTATTCGATAGCTGCGTCACAATCAGTCGGGTTCCCTTACACAGTTTCGGCGCATGAAGATTGCGAAACATAATAATGACAGAACCAACTTTGAGACGCAAATGATGCGGCGGCACATCAAGCCTCTGCCAAGAATTTAGAAATTCTACTGGATAATCCACCACTTCGTCCTATTATCAAGACGATTGGAATTTGCCCATTTCCAATTCTTAGCGAATACAACGTAAAATCTCATCGGCAATGTAATTTTTTTCGTATCCCATAATTTTGTGCGAATTTGAAGGCTGATATGTCGAAATGATCTTCGGCATGCGAAGTAGCTATCGTCGTGTCCATCGTTTGTTTCCACTGATTATCATGTTCCAGGAATTGCAATTGCTGGCATGCTTCTCAAAAAGTTGCACACACTGTGCCATTCACAACACTTCCATGAATTGCAAAAGTAAATATTCTACAAAGCGATTTATTGCAGTTTACATATCGACCCATTTCATACTTGTTAAACTTATCTCGTTCAAGGCCAGTAATCGCCATGTTGCTTTCTTTGGTGGCGTATTTGCAAACGTATTTGATTGATTTCACCAAACTGCAACATTCAGCATTGACATGAGTTTTGAATGTGAATTAGGCAACCATATTCGCCATGATACGACCCATGTTTTGTCGACTTCGAAATTCACTCCTCTAACTTCAATGATAAATGTTCTATTATTTTGGTCTCGTGAGATACGCTGATAGAGTGGATATCCATCATTTCCAGTTTGGGTTTCCCAAAGAAAAGCATGTGGATAGTGTTTCGTGTATTTATTGTCAGACATACAAACCGAAATGGGATTGTGATCTGTTCAATATGTTTGAAATTTTCTTAAAATAACTCAAAATCAGAGTCGAATGCTATTATATATAAATATATAAACTATTTTTAATAGTTTGTTTTCAGTTTTGATATTTTATATTATAAAAAATTGTAATTGAAAACATAGATGTGTACAAAGCTATATATGCATATTGAGCAATGGTACCATTGTGCAAATGAAAACAAACAAAGATGGCTGTATTTAGAAATTTCAAATTTTTGTACTTTTCCTTATGAAAATTATAAGGCTTTTTTTTGTTCTAAACCATTCCAGATCCACTGCGTACCACTTCTGCAATTGTCATAGAGATTGGTTCAGCCGTTCTCGAGCCTTAGCGTTACTAACAAACAAACGTTAATTTTACATAAATGTATGTATGTATGTACAAAAGAAAACGTTTGTGTGGGGAAAAAGACAAGGGTTTTCCGGCAATTATACGAATATTTCTCGCCGTAAAAACCATTTCTGTACTTTAACGAACACTTAAAAAAAAGAATTGGCCAAATTGGTCGAGGCGTTGTTGAGTTATGCGCTTGGCAACACAATTTGCGAATCATTTTTTATATTGTAGACGCAATCTTCGTAATTTTTTCTTACATAAGAACCTTCTTCTAATAATAAAAAATACAACAAAAAAATAATTAGTGAAATCGATCCAGCCATTCACGCGTGATGCCGTGACCAAGGGAAAAAGGGATTAATTGTTATATATATACATACATAGATTTTTCATACTTCTTTAGCAATTTTTCAATCTACTTTCGTTCATTTGATTTTAAATGATCACATTGAATGTTATGTCATTTTACTTTTTTCCAATGCATATTCTTGCTCTTAGATAGTAACACCATTTTTAAGCTCAATTTTTTCATTTTCAATATCAATTATATTGAAATTATTAAATATAAAATCGTTTCCTAGTAGAAGATCGTACGGTTTTTCTAAGTCTATTTTCAACCATTTCATCCTAGCATTGTGAGGGTATTTAAATTCTAGCGGACATGGTGCCTTAACTCTTTCGTTAGATTATTGTTTTATTTTTTTCTAGAACCGGTAACTTATAATGTTCGAAGCTTGATTTTTTCATAATATTAATAGTAGAGCCTGCGTCAACCAATGCACACCGTTTTTTATTAAACAAAGTAAGTGACATTAATATTTTATTTTGATTTTCCGTCGTTCCTCGTTATTATTCGATTCCTCTGTCCTGCTCACAGCATCAACATCCGATATTGATTTGTACACTGGCCTGAATTTCCTGTCCGAGAATTAGTTTCTCTCTGTGGATTATTTTGGTGATAATTATTTTGCCCTGAAAAGTTCATATTTCTTTGGGAGTATGGTCCCGCATTATTTTGTGCATAATAACGATCATTATTTTGATCACAAATGTTTTGTCTCCTAAAGTTGTTTATTCTTTGATTATTTTGATTTTGGTTACTATTAAAATTTCTTGCCTTCTGACCAAATTGATTTGAGTTTCTGTTTCTTGCTAAAAATATAGGATTTAAATTTCCATCGTGCAGCCCTATGAAATTATGGATCATATTTGTCATGTCTGCCCACGTCGTTATATTCCGTATCATATAGGCGAAAGTTCCTGCTGCAAGTTGCTTTACCTTTTGTATAAGCATTCCTGAAAATATTTCTTTCATCATACCGCTTGTTTCATTCAAAGCACAATATTCGGTAATATTATCCATTATTTCTTTTGTTTTCCTACCAAGTTCACCGATACTACCCACCCTAAGGTTAGCGATGTCGTTGGTCAAAGTCAATTGTTTCTTTGTTGGCCTAAAGCGCTGTTCTAATTTTATTTTGCATGTATCCCAATTTTCTGGATACATTTTTTTAAATCACAAACTACTCTGAAGGCTACCTGTTGTTGTCCTGCATAATCAGCTAGTACCCTATCAATTGCCTCCTAAAACGCCAATAATTTTCATGCATTGCCTTCAAATGGATAAAAGTATTTATATTTTTCTGTTTTCTGCCCAATACTAGTTTCCTGATGTGCAGCATTTTATTGAAGCAATTGTGTTATTGCTGATAAACAACATTCAACGTTTAACATTTGATTGTGAGCCATCACATTTTTGTATATTTTTCTTTTTATGCGAGATTACTAATCTTTATTTAATATACAATATCAAAAAAACAAAAAAAAAAAAGGTTTATAGCTTTTATCTAATTGTATACTTTGAAGTCAATTAGTTTAAGCGTATATAGGTCTAAATATTTTTTACATTTTAATATTTTAATATCTAGAGTGTAATATGTATTAGTGATTTTGTACCTTACTGTTGTTGGTGCTTGCTTTGATGAGAATATTGATTGTTGCTACTGTTATTGTTGCTTTTGCTGCTACTCCTGTTGTTGCTGTTGTTCTTTTTTGCTGCTATTTCTGTTGTTGTTCTTGTTGTCTTTGCTGCTTTTGATGTTGTTGTTTTTGTTATAGCTGCTGCTGCTGTTTCCGCTGTTGCTGCTGTTACTGTCTTGTTTTTGTTATAATTGCTGCTGCGGTTATCGATGGTGCTGGTTTGATGTTGCAGTTTTTGTAATAGTTGCTGCTGGTGATGGTATTTATGGTGCGATTCGTATTAGACATTTTATGCTTTTAGACGTTGTAAAACAATTCATATTCATTCACTATTGAGTTTTGTTACTAAATTGTTATTATTATATACATACATATATATATATATTCCCCGTCGGCGAGTCCTGATGCAATTCTAGTCAGAATCCGCATCAAAGCGAAGTTCTTCAACATATCGCTAATTTGCGCCCATGCACCGACTGAAGAGAAGGTCGATGCGACCAAAGGCGACAGGGGAGCAAAGAAATTACCTTTGGCATAATGTTCGGTAAATTCAGCTTTCACGAGGAAATATCCCCAAATGGGTTGAGGCTGATCAACTTCACCGGGACCCAAAATATGGGTATCTCTAGTACTACAGAATCCAGCATGGGAAAATTCACCAAGCTATCCAGTGTTTTAGTCGTGCGTACGCTCTGAGGTTATAAAATTAACTCACACTACTATTCAGATGCAGCCATGACACAAACACAAAGAAGGTTCGACGTCGGGAAGCTTATTTTCTACTCGGCTCGCACTCTTGCTCTATGAGAGCACTCATCAGCAACTCGGTATAAGAGAAATGTGAGCAGATATTTCAAGTTCCTTACATATAGCTGCAAACAAAAAAATTGATTTTCGGAGAACGCAAAAGAACAGCTGGTACGATACAATCGATCATAACACGTGTGGGATAGGATATATATATCGCGAGTTCAAAACGGGAGCAAGACGTACTTGCAGACAAAAAAATAGAGACTGAAATGAGTGAGTACGAAGAACTTGACAAGCTTACCGATAGGAGTAATGCTCGAAAATTCTAAGAAACGATGCTGGGACAAACAGGAGATTTCAAGGCCGAGGCATAATCTTGAAGAACCCCAGAGGAGATCTACTGACTGATATTCAGAGCATAAGGAAAGAACACATCTTTTGCCTGCCAGAAAGGAACGAGACATCAAGCAAGCAGTCGTCGCACTTGGACTTGGCTCCCACTTCACTGTTGAGAGTCGACCTCGAAGTCGTAGATAATTTCGTCTACCTTGGAACCAGCATTAACACCATCACCATATAAATCCAACGCAGAAAAATTCTTGTCAACAGGTGCTAGATCGAACTGAGTAGACAATTGAGATGTTAAGTCCTCTCTCGACAAACAAAGTCCATACCCTGTAACTCACTCTTTATTCTATTCCTGCTATATTGTGCGGAGGAATGAACGATGAAAACATCTGATAAGTCGAAATTGAGAGTTCTCGAGAGAAAGGCTCTTCGGGAGACTAATAGACCTATTGGCCACGGCGAATATCCCATTCGATGAAATGATGAGCTGTATGAGATGGACGACGCCATTGACATAGTTCAGCGAATTAAAAGACAGCGGCGACGTTAAATAGTGAACCTGGTCGCAATGGATGGAAGCTAAGGTGAGTACAACACAATTTGAACACAAAATTTTTAGGTGCAATGAAATAACCAAGAAAATCATGACGAAGAACAACGTAACAACGTAAAACAAACATGTTTATAATATGGAGTTCACACTTCGTGTTTACATATGTACAAAAAGTAAGACTTTTTATCTTAAATTTCGAGCGAAAACCCATTTGTCAAAATTTGAGCTGAGGTATCCCCTGTGGAAAAATTGTCGTGATCGGATTATAACTTTTCAAGTTCTCTGATATCGATCACGAAGAACTCAGTGCCTAACCTAACCAAATTTTTCACCGAAAATATCGGTAAATCTCTCAGATATTTTCTTGTTATTCAGAGGGTATCATTTTTATACTCTCGCAATAAAGTTGTTAATAACGGTATATATCGTCAGATATACGGTTACATATACCAAAGTGATCAGGGTGACGAGTAGAGTTGAAATCCGAATGTCTGTATATCCGTCCGTGCAAGTTGTAACTTGAGTAAAAATTGAGAGATCTTGATGAAATTTGTCATGCGAGAGTATAAAATTTCCGGTGACACCCGAACTTAGTCTTCCTTACTTGTTTTGTTGCCCCTACAAGAATACTTCAGTAAAAGTTGAGATATAGCGATTAGCACACATGTTCCTTGGCACCTAAGGGAGAATGTTATTGCGGATAGGCGGAATCGAAACATCGAAAAGATCGAAACAAGATTACGTTAATCGAACACCTATAAAATATTGTAACACTTAATAGATTTTATGCACATGTCTCACAAACCTTTAAAGCCATATTAACCAAACTTGCAACGGACGAATCACTTAGGCAACTTCTCAGACTGTGTAAATATGTGATAATCGAGATTTCAGACGTGGTTGTGAACCGATTTCACCCATATTCGGTACATGTCATCAGGGTGTTAAGAAAATATTATATACTAAATTTCATTGAAATCGGTCGAGTACTTCCTCAGATATGGTTTTTGGTCCATAAGTGGGCGACGCCACGCCCATTTTCAATTTTTAAAAAAAGCCTGGATGCAGCTTCCTTCTGACACTTCTTCAGTAAAATTTAGTGTTTCTGACGTTTTTTGTTAGTCGGTTAACGCACTTTTAGTGATTTTCAAAATAACCTTTGTATGGGAGGTGGGCATGGTTATTATCCGATTTCTTCCATTTTTGAACTGTATATGAAAATGCCTAAACGAAACGACTGTATACAGTTTGGTTGACATAGTTATAGCAGTTTTCGAGATATGTACAAAAAAGTTATTAGGGGGAGGGGCCACGCCGACTTTTCCAAAAAAAAATTACGTCCAAATATGCCCCTCCCTAATGCGATCCTTTGTGCCAAATTTAATTTTAATATCTTTATTTATGGCTTAGATATGACACTTTATAGGTTTTCGGTTTCCGCCATTTTGTGGGCGTGGCAGTGGGCCGATTTTGCCCATCTTCGAACTTAACCGACGGACAGACGGACAAACAGAGTTCCGGATTTCAACTCTACTCGTCACCCTGATCACTTTGGTATATATAACCCTATATCTGACTCTTTTAGTTTTATTACTTAC
>NW_017537051.1:101442-109201 GCF_001853355.1 Bactrocera latifrons
TAACACCCTGATAACATGTACCAAATATGGGTTCACAACCACGCCTGAAATCTCGATTATCACTTTATCATGCGAGAGTATAAAATGTTCGGTGACACCCGAACTTAGCCTTTCCTTACTTGTTTTATTTTATTTTTAAATCTCTTTCTTCTTCTTCTTGATTAGCGTAGACACCGCTTACGCGATTATAGTAGAGTTAACAACACCACCTGGTCCTTCCAATGGAGTGGAGGTCTTCCTCCTCCTTTGTTTCCCGCCGAATTCTTTCAGAGGTGGAGTGTTTTCGTCCATTCGGACAACATGACCTAGCCAGCGTAGCCGCTGTTCTTTAATATGCTGAACGACGTCAATGTCGTCATATATCTCATACAGCTCATCGTTCCATCGAATGCGATATTCGCCGTCGCCAACGCGTAAAGAACTATAAGCCCTTCGCAGAACTTTTCTCTCGAAAACTCGCAACGTCGAATCATCTGTTGTTGACATCGTCCAAGCCTCTGCACCATTTAGCAGGAGTTATGAATGACTTATAGAGTATGGTTTTTGTTTGACGAGAGAGGATTTTGCTTCTCAATTGCCTAATCACTCCGACGTAGCACCTGTTGGCACGAGTTATCCTGCGTTGGATTTCCAGGCTGACATTGTTGGTGGTGCTTACGCTGGTTCCAAGATAGATGAAATTATCTACGACTTCAAAGTTATGAGTGTCAACAGTGACGTGAGTGCCAAGTCGCGATTGTGCCGACTGTTTGTTTGATGACAGGAGATATTTCGTCTTGCCCTCGTTCACTGCCAGACCCATTTGTTTTACTTCCTTGTCCAGTTTGGAGAAAGCAGAACTAACGGCGCGGGTGTTGCGGCCGATGGTATCAATATCATCGGTATACGCCAGCAACTGTACACTCTTATAGAAGATGGTACCTTCTCTATTTAGTTCTGCAGCTCGAACTATTTTCTCCAGAAGCAGGTTGAAGAAGTCGCACGATAGGGAATCGCCTTGTCTGAAACCTAGTTTGGTATCGAACGGCTCGGAGATGTCCTTCCCGATTCTGACGGAGCTTTTGGTGCTGCTCAACGTCAGCTTACACAGCCGTATAAGTTTTGCAGGGATACCAAATTCAGACCTCGCGGCATAAAGGCAGCTCCTTTTCGTGGTGCGTGTCGATTCCCCTTTCACCAGTCTTTTCCAAGATTTGGCGCATGGTGAATATCTGGTCGGTTGTTGCTTTTCCAGGTTTGAAACCACTCTGATAAGGTCCAATCAGTTTGTGGACCGTGGGCTTTAATCTTCAACACAATACGCTCGAAAGAACCTTATATGCGATGTTGAGGAGGCTAATCCCACGGTAGTTGGCGCAGATTGTGGGGTCTCCTTTTTTATGCATTCGGCATAGCACTCTTAAATTCCAATCGTTGGGCATACTTTCATCCGACCATATTTTGCAAAGAAACTGATGCATGCACCTTATCAGCTCTTCGCGGCCGTGTTTGAATAGCTCGGCCCCCGCCGCTTTGTTGTGTTTCAGGCGGGTTCACCTTCTACTGACGTTATGCGTTCACTCCCATTTAGCAGGCTGGAGAATTGTTCCCTCCATAATTTAAGTATACTCTGGGCATCGGTGACTAGATCACCTTTGGGTGATCGAAACGAGTTTGCTCCGGTCTGTAAGCCGCTACATTTTTTCGTAGAATTTTCGAGCATTACTCCTGTCGGCCAGCTTATCAAGCTCTTCGTACTCACGCATTTTGGCCTCTTTCTTCTTCTGTCTGCAAGTGCGTCTCGCTGCCCTCTTCAATCCTCGGTATCTATCCCATCACACACGTGTTGTGGTCGATCGTAACCAGGCTGCGAGGTAGGCAGCCTGTTTTCTCTCCCTACGACACGGAACTCCTCGTCGTACCAGCTGTTCTTTTGTACTTTCCGAAAACCAATGGTTTGCCGTCCGACAGTTCCCTTATACCGAGTTGTTGACGAGTGCTCTCAGAGAGCAGGAGTGCAAGCCGAGTAGAAAATCGTTCGGTTGTCTGTTGTGAGTGCAGCTTCTCGACGTCTAAGCACTGTAGTAAATGGCACAAGGACCTACTCTTCTCTTTCCTTGTCCCGTCCATCGCATTTCTTGGACCGTGGTGATGTCAGCCCTTATTTTTATGAGGACATCAACCAGCTTGGCAGCAGTATTTTCCTAATTAAGGGACCGGACATTCCAGGTGCATGCCCTTAATTCGTAGTCCTTATTTCGTTTGCCATGGTCGTCATCAAAAGTGGGGTCTCTCATCCGAGGCTGTTGTTGCTTTTTCCTTTGGGGTGTTTTTTTACGTGGCGGGTCCCAAACCCAGCTCACAACCCTATGCAGGGAATGTTTCGCCTTCTCACTTTAGCTCACCTTCAAACGGATGTTCTTAGGCTACCCAGAGGATACTTGGTCAAGGACCGGAAGTCCTTCCCAAATGAATGGCCATCAGAGAACTTTCACTCACTTGAGTGAACTTCTACATACATATGACTCCATCCTCCAATTTTATTAATTAAGTTAATTAATTTATATCATATTTTATTGAAATTAAATATGTTTTCTAAACGTTTCACTTTGGTACAACGCTTGGAAATTGTTCAAGATTATAGGCAAGTTCACGATTTCAAAAAAATTCACAAAGTCACATTCATTGAAAAATCACCTTCTCAGATGAATATTATTTTAATTCCTTATTGGTTTCGATCTATAATCAATTTTGTATTCATTTTTATTATAAAAATCATTTCAGGCTCACTAAATGAAGAGTATAAAATGTTTGGTTACACCAACTTATTCCTTCTATACTGGTTTAATTCTTTTATTGATATTTATGTGTTGCTTTTTTGTACATATATTACAATTTACTTGTAGTGCCCATGTTCTTCGGAATCTTTAATCTTTAGTTTTATTTATTGTAAGCTATTTTTTTATTGATGACTGAAATCAAAATATCAACATCGGCAGCTGTAGTTTACTAAAATAGTCAACTATGTCAAGAGAGAAATGGCAAAAAAAAATCTTCATAAGCACATACGAATGATTTTAGCATATATGCCGGTTTTAACCTTTCTTAGAGCAAAAATTAAATTCGAAAAAAAATAAATATCCCTTAAGCACTTAAGGAAACCCATGCAAAGAGAATGGTACTGCTTAGGGTGGACGATATTTTGTTGGGTCATAAATTTGAATGGAGTTAGAAAGAGTGTTGCGTATTGTGTAGACATTGCAGGAACGTCTGAGGAATTGCAAGGACTCGCAGAGATTACTATCAGATCATCAAAACTGGTCCCTACATCAAGAATTTTGCAGCTTCCTTTTTTCCATCGGCATTCGATGTAGAATGTGTAGAAGATATTATGTAGAGGCTTGCAGCTTGTGGAAATCCACTACATACTATATATTTGCAACTGTGGACTTCAATCAATCCTCTTAATAATATTACTTAATATTAATATACAATCTTGTACTTGTATGCGGCACTGATTGCAACAACTTTTTCGAATTGGTTTACATTGGAAAATTTTTGTCTTCTATGTTGAAATTCTAATTTCTATAATTACAAGTAGTTCACATCGATGATATTCAAATTTTGCACTAAGGACATGATTGTAAAAAGATGTGATGAAATAAATTTAAATCATTAACTGAAGATTTTAAGAAAATGTGTTTGACGTTGAGACAAATCCCTACCAATATTATATTAAATTCCTTTTAGGAGTATGAATACAATATTTTCTAAATTTATTATATTCTCCATGTCCTATTATACTAGTCTAAGATTTTCCAATTTTTATGCAGGATATAAAATTTAATTACTTTTTATTGCAAGTAATTTTTCTTCGCAAATAAAAAAATTAAGTAAGAGCTAGTTTAGTTAGCATCGAACATTTTAAACTCTCGAAATTCGAAATTTACTTTAAGCAGGGAAATATTGTACATATATGAAACCAGTAAGGAAGCGCTAATTTCGGATGTAGCCACAGTTTTATATACTTGGAATATCAGGAAAGACAGAGAAGTATTTTCAGGATTTGCTGAAAAATTTTATTAACAAATGTGGCAAAAGAATTAAATATTTACTATTTCACGAAATTTTGTATTTCAGTCATACTTGGTATTATAGTCACTTAGTTCGATATCTTAAATTCAATTTAACTTAATCAATCTAGATTTATCATATTAGTGCTTTCGGAAATTGTTTCTGTATAAAAAGGGTACATGTGGGAAAAGGTATTGGAGGCGTAGACACCATTTAATTATGTGTTTGCTTTAAGCCAATTTAAATTATGTTTATTCAGCAGCTTTTGAAAGCACGAAAACGAGCTGCTTTTATGCATTTGTTTCAGAAGTTGGTATCCCCGAAATACTAAGACGGCTGTGTAAACTGACGTTGAGCAATATCAAGGAATCGGAAAGGGCCCCTTCGAGCCATTCGATACCAAACAAGGTTTCAGACTAAGCGATTAAGGGAATAAATAATAGAGCTGCAAAACTAAAGAAAGAAGATACCCTCTTCCATAAGGCCTGAACAACCGCACCGTTAGTTAAGCATCTCCTGACTGGATAAGGAAGCGAAGCAAATGGGTTTGGTAGTGAATTTGGATAAGACGAAAAATCTTCTGTCATCAAGCAAGCAGTCATCGCACTCGCGACTTGTCTCCTATGTCGCGGTTAACAGTCATAACTTCGAAGCCTTAGATAATTTCGTCTATGTTAGAACAAGCATTAACAAGAACGCCAGCCCCGAGTTCCAACGCAGAATAACTCTTGCCAACAGGTCTTTCTTCGGACTGCGTAGGCAATTGAGAAGTAAAGTTTTCTATCTACGAATAAATACCAAACTGTACAAGTCCCTCATCATTTCCGTCCTGTTATATGGTGCGGATTTATAGACAATGAGATCATCTCACCGGCCTTAGGAGTGTTCGAGAGAAAAGTTTTGTGGAAGATTTACGATTCTTTGCACATTGGCTACGACCAATACCGTCATTCCTCTTGGAGCACAGCTTTAAGTTGATTCCTGTTGGTGCACACACATACGCTCTATCACATTAAGGTCGGGGCTTTGTGCTGGAGTTTTTATGACCTTGGGGCAGTTATACAGCAACCAAGTCTTCACCAACAACGAGAAGTGCTTCTGGTCATTGTCCTCATAAAACTTGAAATTATCAGCAATATCCAATATACGCGCCCTTTCCTTCACATTTGCCTTTAATATATTCAAATTAATATTTTTATCCATTATTCCTTTAATAAAATGGAGTTTGCCCACACCAGAGGCCGCCATGTATCCCCAGACCATTACGGAACCTCCTCCGTGCTTAACGGTCTTTTTCGTGTTGTTATTTTTATATTCTTCGTTTGGTGTACGCCATACAAAACGCCTGCCGTTAGATCCGAGTAAATTAAATTTTCTCTCATCTGTGAAAAGAACCTTAAAATAATATTATTTATTTATTAGGAAATGCTCAAACATAATCGCATTTACAATTTACCTGACTTCAAAATGAGAAGTATTTCGTTTTGTATTCGCCCGCAAAATCAAGCCGATCTTTTTTATTTTTTGCACTAATCCAAGGATTTTTTCGTGCCACTCGTCCATTTAAGTTTTTTTTTCCGTAACACACTTCTTACAGTTTCCGCACAAACACTAATCCCAAAATTTTCTTTGAGAGATGTAGTCAGTTTTGGGGCAGAGAGAAACGGATCCTTTTGAAATTCTTTTAAAATATACTTTTCATCTCTCGAACTTAACTTTCTTTTAGCTGCTTTTCTTTGCTTATTTTCTATTCTATCGCTGTCTTTATATCTACTTATGATATTCGTATCATGTACAGTCGACTTATTTTTATTTACTAAAAACCCCAATTTCTCGTTCAGTTTTACCTTTTGAATGGTGATAAATGACCAATTTTCGCTCTTCGATCGTTGACTGCTTTATTTTAGGTGACATTTCAAAAACCAGGAGAACGAATGTTGTGAAATGTTACTTTCTTCAAAAGTTCATTTCAACTAAAATTTGCTCGATTTAAAAATCATATTTTTTCTGTTCCTAACGGTAAATATTTCACTCCGTTTCGCGCAGGTGTTCTGCCCTACTTTCCGTTATACTCATGTGTATGGTTTTAATTGTTGCAAGTATTTATTAAGTAATTGTAGTGGGGAAAAAGTTTAGAAAAAAAGTTAGTTTTAAATATTTAAAAAATCCAACACAGATATGTTGATTGCTTGGCCGACTTACGATGTGAACCACTGTATATAGTATGACAACATTGACATAATTCAGCGAATTAAAAGACACCGGCATGTTGTCCGAATGGACGCAATCACTCTTACTCTTAGAGTGTTCGACGTAATACCCACCGAGGAAAGCAGAGGAAGAGGAAGACCTCCACTCTGTTGGAAAGTTCAGGTGGCAAAGGACCTGGCTATTCGGATGTATTTACGAGTTGTTTAAGTCATTAAAGAGGAAGATATTCAGCTAGGGGTTAAGAAAACACTTAATTTCATTAAAATATTATACATATTGACCTACATTTAACTGGAACTGAAATGTTGAAAATCACTATATTTTGTATAATGGGGTCTGAGTTTCGTCAAGGTTTCTCAAAGATTGATCAATATAAATGTGTAAGTTGTTTGGCGGCTCACGCTGTATTAGGTGCACTTACTCGCCTTTTTTGGGGCTTAAGAATTTATGGTCTTATTTAAATAATTTTTATTTAAGAAATGGCAGAGTTTTATTTGGATGTGTTCATTGGTAGTTGATTTATATATGTACGTTAATTTCATAAGAAATAGTCTTATGAAATTTCAAATTGTGATATCTCGGTACTAGTCGTAGTTGTACTTTAGAGTTATATTATGCAACAAATTTGGTATAGGGCGAGGAGGTTCATAGATTTGAAATTTCATCTTTTCGGTGCCTGTTGTCCAATTTTTATAAAAGCCCTGTGAGGTCCGTTCGTACCATTTCGGGAGAGACATTTAATGCTTTTTTGATAATTTATGCAATAAATTAAAAACAAACGTTATATGAAGAGAAGTGAGCGTGGTTATCATTTAGTTTCGACCAAATTTTTATTTAGGTTTAATAATGAGGAGGATGGAGTCATGTGTAGAAGTTCACGCAAGTGAGGAAAGTTTTCTGATCGCCATTCACTTGGGGAGTGGCCAGAAACGATTCTTTTACACATGACTCAAGCAGGTCACGACTTCCGGTCCTTGACCAAGTATCCTCTGGGTAGCCTAAGAACATCCGTTTGAAGGTGAGCTAAAGTGAGAAGGCTAAACATTCCCTGCATAGGGTTGTGCGCTGGGTTTGGGACCCGCCACGTAAAAAAACCACCCCAATGACAACGCAACAACAGCCTCGGATGAGAGACCCCACTTTTGATGACGACTATGGCAAACGAAATAAGGAGCAATTACCCGCCTGAAAAACAACAAAGCGGCGGGGGCCGATGGATTGCGCGGCCGAGCTATTCAAACACGGCGGCGAAGAGCTGATAAGGAGCATGTATCAGCTTCTTTGTAAAATATGGTCGGACGAAAGCATGCCCAACGATTGGAATTTAAGTTTGCTATGCCCAATCCTCAAAAAAGGAGACCCCACAATCTGCGCCAACTACCGTGGGATAAGCCTTCTCAATATCGCATATAAGGTTCTATCGAGCGTATTGTGTGAAAGATTAAAGCCCACCGTCAACAAACTGATTGGACCTTATCAGTGTGGCTTCAGACCT